>NC_133129.1:102507251-102699502 GCF_048418815.1 Hemitrygon akajei | reverse complement strand
AAGATTATAAGGCTAACAGGAAGGAGCTTAAGAAGGAAATTAGGAGAACCAGAAGGGAGCATCAGAGGGCCTTGGTGGGCAGGATTAAGGCATTCTACAAGTATGTGAAGAGCAAGAGGATAAGACATAAAAGAATAGGACCTATCAAGCGTGACAGTGGGAAAGTATGTATGGAACCGGAGGAAATAGCAGAGGGACTTAGTGAATACTTCAGTGTTCACTACAGAAAAGGATTGTAGCGATGACTTGCAGCAGACTGAAAAGCTTGAGCATGTAGATATTAAGAAAGAGGATGCTGGAGCTTTTGGAAAGCATCAACTTGGATAAGTCGCCGAGACCAGATGAGATGTACCCCAGGCTACTGTGGGAGGCAAGGGAGGAGATTACTGAGCCTCTGGCGATGATCTTTGCATCATCAAAGGGGACGGGAGAGGTTCCAGAAGATTGAAGGGTTGCGGATGTTGTTCCTTTATTCAAAAGGAGTAGAGATAGCCCAGGAAATTACAAACCAGTGAGTCTTACCTCAGTGGTTGGTAATTTGATGGAGAAGATCCTGAGAGGCAGGATTTATGAACATCTGGAGAGGCATAATATGATTAGGAATAGTCAGCAAGGCTTTGTCAAGGGCATATCATGCCTTACGAGCAAACACGAGGAAATCTGCAGATGCTGGAAATTCAATCAACAACACACACACAAAATGCTGGTAGAACACAGCAGGCTAGGCAGCATCTATAGGGAGAAGCGCTGTCGACGTTTCGGGCCGAGACCCTTCGTCAGGACTAACCGAAAGGAAAGATAGTAAGAGATTTGAAAGTAGTGGGGGGAGGGGGAAATGCAAAATGATAGGAGAAGACCAGAGGGGGTGGGATGAAGCTAAGAGCTAGAAAGGTGATTGGCAAAAGTGATACAGAGGTGGAGAAGGGAAAGGATCATGGGACGGGAGGTCTCAGGAGAAAGAAAGGAGTTGGGGGGGGGGGAAGCACCAGAGGGAGATGGAGAACAGGCAGACAACTAAATATGCCAGGGATGGGGTAAGAAGGGGAGGAGGGGCATTAACGGAAGTTAGAGAAGTCAATGTTCATGCCATCAGGTTGGAGGCTACCCAGCCAGTATATAAGGTGATGTTCCTCCAACCTGAGTTTGGATTCATTTTGACAATAGAGGAGGCCATGGATAGACATATCAGAATGGGAATGAGACGTGGAATTAAAATGTGTGGCCACTGGGAGATCATGCTTTTTCTGGCGGACCGAGCGTAGGTGTTCAGTGAAACAGTCTCCAAGTCTGTGTCGGGTCTCACCAATATATAAAAGGCCACACCAGGAGCACCGGACGCAGTATACCACACCAGCCGACTCACAGGTGAAGTGTCGCCTCACCTGGAAGGACTGTCTGGGGCCCTGAATGGTGGTGAGGGAGGAAGTGTAAGGGCAGGTGTAACACTTGTTCCGTTTACAAGGATAAGTGCCAGGAGGGAGATCGGTGGGAAGGGATGGGGGGGACGAGTGGACAAGGGAGTCGCGTAGGGAGCGATCCCTGCGAAAAGCAGAAGGGGGGGGGGGAGAGGGAAAAATGTGTTTGGTAGTGGGATCCCATTGGAGGTGGCGGAAGTTACGGAGAATGATATGTTGGACCTGGAGGCTGGTGGGGTGGTAGGTAAGGACAAGGGGAACCCTATCCCGAGTGGGGTGGCGGGTGGATGGGGTGAGGGCAGACGTGAGGGAAATGGGAGAGATGTGTTTGAGAGCAGAGCTGATGGTGGAAGCCCCTTTGTTTAAAAAAGGAAGACATCTCCTTCGTCCTGGAAAGAAAAGCCTCATCTTGAGAGCAGATGTGGCGGAGATGGAGGAATTGTGAGAAGGGGATAGTCTTTTTGCAAGAGACAGTGTGGGAAGAGGAATAGTCCAGGTAGCTGTGAGAGTCTGTAGGCTTACAGTAGATATCAGTAGATAGGCCGTCTCCAGAGATGGAGACAGAAAGATCAAGAAAGGGGAGGGAGGTGTCGGAAATGGACCAGGTAAATTTGAGGGCAGGCTGAAAGTTGGAGGCAAAGTTAATGAAGTCGACGAGCTCAGCACACGTGCAAGAGGCAGCGCCAATGCAGTCGTCGATGTAGCGAAGGAAAAGAGGGTTCCGGTATAGCCTTGGAACATGGACTGTTCCACAAAGCCAACAAAAAGGCAGGCATAACTGGGACCCATACGGGTGCCCATGGCTACACCCTTGGTTTGGAGGAAGTGGGAGGAGCCAAAGGAGAAATTATTGAGAGTAAGAACTAATTCCGCTAGACGGAGGAGAGTGGTGGTAGAGGGGATTTGGTTAGGTCTGGAATCCAAAAAAAACCGAAGAGCTTTGAGACCATCTCGGTGGGGGATGGAGGTATATAGGGACTGGACATCCATGGTGAAAATAAGACGGAGGGGGCCAGGGAACTTCAAATCATTGAAAAAATTCAAAGCATGAGAAGTGTCACGAACATAGGTGGGAAAAGATTGAACAAGGGGGGATAAGACAGTGTCAAGGTATGCAGAAATGAGTTTGGTGGGGCAGGACCAAGCTGAGACAATGGGTCTACCTGGACAGGCAGGTTTGTGGATCTTGGGTAGAAGGTAGAAACGGGAAGTGCGGGTGTGGGAACTATGAGGTTTGTGGCAGTGGATGGGAGATCCCCAGAGCTGATAAGGTTGGTGATGGTAGGGGAGACAATGGCCTGGTGCTCCTTAGTGGGATCATGATCAAAGGGTAAATAAGAGGGGGTATCAGAGTTGTCGCTGTGCCTCGGCCAGATAGAGGTCAGTACGCCAGACAACAACAGCTCCCCCCTTTTTCAAAACCCATGATCCTTTCCCTTCTCCAGCTCTGTATCACTTTCGCCAATCACCTTTCCAGCTCTTAGCTTCATCCCACCCCCTCCGGTCTTCTCCTATCATTTTGCATTTCCCCCTCCCCCCACTACTTTCAAATCTCTTACTGTCTTTCCTTTCGGTTAGTCCTGACGAAGGGTCTCGGCCCGAAACGTCGGCAACACTTCTCCCTATAGATGCTGCCTAGCCTGCTGTGTTCATGCCTTACGAGTTTGATTGAAGTTTTTGAGGATGTGACTAAACACATTGATGAAGGAAGAGCTGTAGATGTAGTGTATATGGATTTCAGCAAGGCATTTGATAAGGTACCCCATGCAAGGCTTATTGAGAAAGTAAGGAGGCATGGGATCCAAGGGGATATTGCTTTGTGGATCCAGAACTGGCTTGCTCACAGAAGGCAAAGAGTGGTTGTAGACGGGTTATATTCTGCATGGAGGTCGGTGACCAGTGTTGTGCCTCAGGGATCTGTTCTGGGACCCTTACTCTTCGTGATTTTTATAAATGGCCTGGATGAGGAAGTGGAGGGATGGGTTAGCAAGTTTGCTGATGACACAAAGGTTGGAGGTGTTGTGGATAGTGTGGAGGGCTGTCAGAGGTTACAGCAGGACATTGATAGGATGCAAAACTGGGTTGAGAAGTGGCAGATGGAGTTGAACCCAGATAAATTTGAGGTGGTTCATTTTGGTAGGTCAAATATCATGGCAGAATATAGGATTAATGGTAAGACTCTTGGCAGTGTGAGGGATCAGAGGGATCTTGGGGTTTGAGTCCATAGGACACTCAAAGCAGCTGCATCGGTTGACTCTGTGGTTAAGAAGGCATATGGTGTATTGGCCATCAATTGTGGAATTGAATTTAGGAGCCGAGAGGTAACGTTGCAGCTATACAGGACTGTGGTCAGACCCCACTTTGAGTACTGTGTTCAGTTCTGGTCACCTCACTACAGGAAGGATGTGGAAACCACAGAAAGGGTGCAGAGGAGATTTACAAGGATGTTGCCTGGATTGGAGAGCATGCCTTATAAGAATAGGGTGAGTGAACTCGGCCTTTTCTCCTTGGAGCGACGGAGGACGAGAGGTGACCTGAGAGGTGTATAAGATGATGAGAGACATTTATCATGTGGATAGTCAGAGGCTTTTTCCCAGGGCTGAAATGGTTGCCACAAGAAGACACAGGTTTAAGGTGCTGGGGAGTAGGTACAGAGGAGATGTCAGGGTTTGGGTTTTTTTTTTACTCAGAGAGTGGTAAGTGCGTGGAATGGGCTGCCGGCAACTGTGGTGGAGGTAGATACGATAGGGTCTTTTAAGAGATTTTTGGATAGGTACATGGAGCTTAGAAAAATAGAGGGCTATGGGTAAGCCTAGTAATTTCTAAGGTTGGGACATGTTCAGCACAACATAGTGGGCTGAAGGGCCTATATTGTGCTGTAGGTTTTCTATGTTTCTATGATAGAGATCTGGAAGATTATAAGGCCAACAGGAAGGATCTTAAGAATGAAATTAGGAGAGCCTGAAGGGGCCATGAGAAGGCCTTGGTGGATGGAATTAAGGAATACCTCAAGGCATTTTACAAGTATGTGAAGAGCAAAAGGATCAGACATGAGAAAATCGGACCAATCAAGTGTGAAAGTGGAAAAGTGTGAATGGAACTGGAGGAGAGAGCCGAGGTACTTAATGAATACTTTGCTTCAGATTTTACTATGGAAAAGGATCTTGGCATCTTAGTGATGACTTACAGCAGACTGAAAAGCTTGAGCACGTAGTTAAGAGGATGTGCTGGAGCTTTTGGAAAGCATCAAGTTGGATAAGTCACTGCAACTGGACAAGATGTACCCCAGGCTCAAGAAAAGGAGTAGAGTTAGCCCAGGAAATTATAGACCCGTCAGTCTTACTTCAGTGGTTGGTATGTTGATGGAGAAGATCCTGAGAGTCAGGATTTATGAACATTTGGAGAGGTATAATATGATTAGGAGAATTCAGCATGGCTTTGTGAAAGGCAGGTCATGCCTTATGAACCTGATGAAATTTTTTGAGGATGTAATCCAGGAAATTATAGGCCATTAAGTTTGACGTCAGTAGTAAGTAAATTATTGGAAGGAGTACTATAAGTATTTGGATAGACAGGGACTTATGAGGGAGAGTCAACATCGGTTTGTGCATGGTAGGTCATGTTTAACAAATCTATTGGAGTTTTTCAAGGTTACCAGGAAAATGGATGAAGGGAAGGCAGTGGATGTTGTCTACATGGACTTCAGTTAGGCCTTTGACAAGGTCCCACATGGGAGGTTAGTTAGGAAGATACAGTTGCTAGGTATATATGGTGAGGTAGTAAATTGGATTAGATATTGGCTCAATGGGAGAAGCCAGAGAGTGGTAGGTGAGGATTGTTTCTCTGAGTGGAGGCCTGTGACTAGCAGTGTGCCACAGGGATCAGTGCTGGGTCCACTGTTATTTGTCATCTATATCAATGATCTGGATGATAATGTGGTAAATTGGATCAGCAAATTTGCTGATGATACAAAGACTGGAGGTGTAGCGGACAGTGAGGAAGGTTTTCAAAGTTTGCAGAGGGATTTGGACCAGCTGAAAAATGCAGATGGAGTTTAATAGAGACAAGTGTGAGGTATTGCACTTTGGAAGGACAAACCAGGGTAGAACATACAAGGTAAATGGTAGGGCACTGAGGAGTGCAGTAGAACAGAGGGATCTGGGAATACAGATACAAAATTCCCTAAAAGTGGTGTTACAGGTAGATAGGATCGTAAAGAGAGCTTTTGGTACAATGGCCTTTATAAATCAAGTATAAGAGTATGAGTTGGAATGTTATGGTGAGGCTGTATAAGGCATTGGTGAAGCCAAATTTAGAGTATTGTGTGCAGTTTTGGTCATTAAATTATAGGAAGGATATTAATAGGGTTGAAAGAGTGCAGAGAAGGTTTACAAGGATGTTGTCGAGACTTGAGAACCCGAATTACAGAGAGAGGTTGAATAGGTTAGGACTTTATTCCCTGGAGTGTAGAAAAATGAGGGGACATTTGATAGAGGTATATAAAATTATGATGGGTATAGATAGAATGAATGCAAGCAGGCTTTTTCCACTGAGGCTAGGGGAGAAAAAAAACCAGAGGACATGGGTTAAGGGTGAAGGGGGGAAAGTTTAAAGGGAACATTGGGGGGGGGGGGGCTTCTTCACACAGAGACTGGTGGGAGTGTGGAATGAGCTACCAGATGAAGTGGTGAATGCAGGCTCACTTTTAACATTTCAGGGAAACTTGGACAGGTACATGGGTGAGAAGTGTATGGAGGGATATAGTCCAGGTGCAGGTCAGTGGGACTAGGCAGAAAAATGGTTTGGCACAGCCAAGAAGGGCCACAAGGACTGTTTCTGTGCTGTAATGTTCTATGGTTCTATGTGACTAACACACTGATAAAGGTACAGCAGTAAATGTAGTGTATATGGATTTCAGCAAGGCATTTGATAAGGTACCCCATGCAAGGCTTATTGAGAAAGTAAGGAGGCATGGGATCCAAGGGGACATTGCTTTGTGGATCCAGAACTGGCTTGCCCACAGAAAGCAAAGAGGTTGTAGACAGGTCATATTCTGCATGGAGGTTGCAGACTAGTGGTGTGCCTCAGGGATGTGTTCTGGGACCCCTACTCTTTGTGATTTTTATAAATGACCTGGATGAGGAAGTGGAGGAATGGGTTAGTAAATTTGCTGATGACAAATTCGGGGTGTTGTGGATAGTGCAGAGGGCTATCAGAGGTTACAACGGGACATCGATAGGATGCAAAACTGGGCTGAGAAGTGGCAGATGGAGTTCAACCCAGATAAGTGTGAGGTGGTTCATTTTAGTAGGTCAAATATTATGACAGAATATTGAATTAATGCTAAGATTCTTGGCAGTGTGGAGATCAGAGGGATCTTGGGATCCGAGTCCATAGGACACTCAAATCTGCTGCGTAGGTTGACTCTGTGGTTAAGAAGGCATAGTTTAAAAGCCAAGAGGTAATGTTGCAGCTATATAGGATCCTGGTCAGACCCCACTTGAAGTACTGTGCTCAGTTCTGGTCGCCTCACTACAAGGAGGATGTGGAAACCATAGAAAGAGTGCAGAGGAAATTTACCTGGATTGGGGAGTATGCTTCATGAGAATAGGTTGAGTGAACTCGGCTTTTTTACCCTGGAGTGACAGAGGATAAGAGGTGATCTGATAGAGGTGTACAAGATGAGAGGCCTTGATCTTGTGGATAGGTCAGAGGCTTTTCCCCAGAGCTGAAGTGCCTAGCACGAGAGGGCACAGTTGAAAGGTGCTTGCAAGTAGGTACAGTGGAGATGTCAGGGGCAAGTTCTTTTTAAATGCAGAGAGTGATGAGTACACAGAATGGGCTCCCAGCGACAGCGGTGGAGGCGGATATGATCGGGTCTTTTAAGAGACTCCTCTATAGGTACATGGAGCTCAGAAAAATAGAGAGCTATGGGTAACCCTAAGTAATTTCTAAGGTAAGGACATGTTTGGCACAGCTTTCTGGGCCAAAGGGCCTGTATTGTGCTGTAGATTTTCTATGTTTCTAAATATACTTACAGACTTTGCCTTCATAGACACCTGTGGCAATGAATTCTACACATTCAGCACTCTGGCTAAAGAAATTCCTCATCTCCATTCTAAAAGTGCATCCCTGTATTCTGAGGCTGTGTCCTCTGGTCTTAGACCCTCCCACAATAGGAACCATCCTCGCTACATCCATTCTGTCGATGCCTTTCACTATTCTATACATTCCAATGAGGTCACTCCACATTCTTCAGAATTCTAGCGAGTAGAGGCCGAAAACCAAACACTCTCCATGTGACAAGCCTTTCAATCCTGTCATAATTTCAAGCCTCCTTTGAACCCTCTCCAATGTCAACACATCCCTTTAGACAAGGGCTCCCAAAACAGCTCACAGTTGTACCCCTCATGTCAACTCTCATCTTCCTTTACTCACAAGAGAAAAGCCCCAGCTTGCTCAGTTTATCCTCATCAGTCATGCTGTGCAGTCCAGGCAGCATCCTGGTAAATTTCCTCTGCACCCTCTTTAACATTTCCACATCCTTTCTAATAATGAGACCAGAACTGAACACAATATTCCAAGTGAGGTCTAACCAGGGTTTCAGAGAGCTGCAACATTATCTCGCAGTTCTTGAACTCAGTTCCCCACCTAATGAAGGCCAACATAACATCCTCAGTTCCCTGAAGGTGGAGTCTCATGTGGATAGGGTGGTGAAGAAAGCTTTTGGTGTGCTGGCCTTTATAAATCAGAGCATTGAGTATAGGAGTCAGGATGTAATATTAAAATTGTACAAGGCATTGGTGAGGCCAAATTTGGAGTATTGTGTACAGTTCTGGTCACCAAATTACAGGAAAGATGTCAACAAAATAGAGTACAGAGGAGATTTACTAGAATGTTACCTGGGTTTCAGACCAAAGTTAGAGAAAGGTTGAACAAGTTAGGTCTTTATCCTTTGGAGCGTAGAAGGTTGAGGGGGAGACTTGATAGAGGTATTTAAAATTATGAGGGGGATAGATAGAATTGACGTGGATAGGCTTTTTCCATTGAGAGTAGGGGAGATTCAAACAAGAGGACATGAGTTGAGAGTTAGGGGGCAAAAGTTTAAGGGCAACACGAGGGGGAACTTCTTTACTCAGAGAGTGGTAGCTGTGTGGAACAAGCTTCCAGTAGAAGTGGTAGAGGCAGGTTCAATATTGTCATTTAAAAAAAAATTGGATAGGTATATGGACAGGAAAGGAATGGAGGGTTATGGGCTGAGTGCAGGTCGGTGGGACGAGGTGAGAGTAAGCATTCGGCATGGACTAGAAGGGCCGAGATGGCCTGTTTCTGTGCTGTAGTTTTTATATGGTTATGGGTAGAAACCACCTGGTCATCTTCCATAGCAACTTTTGAGGGACTTAGACATTAACCTCACCATCCCTCTTTTCCTCCACATTGAGAATCCTGTCATACTTTTCCAGATTGAATTCTATCTCCCATTTCTCAATCAGCTTTGTATTGTAACCTACGACAACCTTCTATACTATCCACTACACTTTCATGTCTTCTGCAAACTTACTGAACTAGCCTTCCACTTCCTCCTCCAAGTCATTTATAAAAATCAAAGACAGGGTAGCGAAACAGATCCCTGCAGTACACCACTGGTTACTGACCTCCAGATAGATCATGCTCCACTTACAACCACCCCTGCCTTTCGTGTGGGAAAGCCAGGACGAGAACATAAAAGCAATGGTATAATGTTAAGACTGGCGAGGCCACACTTGGAGTATTGTGAGCAGTTTTGGGCCCTTTAGCTTAGAAAAGGTGTGCTAAATCTGGAGGGGGTTCAAAGGAAGTACACAAAACTGGTTCTGGGATTGAATGGCTTATGAAGAGCATTTGATGGCTCTGGTCCTGTATTCACTAGAAGTCAGTAGGAGGGGTGACCTCATTGAATCCTATTGAATGTTGAAAGGCCTTGGTAGAGTGGATGTGGCAGGGATGTTTCCTATAGTGGGGGAGTCTAGGACCAGAGGACACAGATAGAGTGGATGTGGAGAGGATGTTTCCTACAGTGAGGGAGTCTAGGACCAGAGGGCACGGATAGAGTGGATGTGGAGAGGATGTTTCCTATAGTGGGAGAGTCTAGGACCAGAGGGCACGGATAGAGTGGATGTAGAGAGGATGTTTCGTACAGTGAGGGAGTCTAGGACCAGAGGGCAGAGATAAGAGTGGATGTGGAAAGGATGATTCCTACAGTGAGGGAGTCTAGGACCAGAGGACACAGATAGATTGGATGTGGAGAGGATGTTTCCTATAGTGGGGGGAGTCGAGGACCAGAGGACACAGATAGAGTGGATGTGGAGAGGATGTTTCCTGTGGTGGGAGTCTAAGACAAGAGAATACAGCCTCAGAATAGAGGGGAGTCCTTTTAGAACGGAGACTAGGAGGAATTTTTTTGGCCGGAGTGGTGAATCTGTAATTCTTTGCCACAGGTGCTTGTGGAGGCCATGTCTTCATGTATATTTAAGGCAGAGGAGGGATACAGAGAAGAAGAAGGTACATTGGGGCTGAGAGTAAAAATTGGGTAGGCTTGATGAAATGGCGGAGCAGACTCGATGGGCCAAATGATCCAATTCTGCCTCTTATGGTCTTATGAATCCACACAGGGGATCCTTGGTGGATCCCATGTCTTTTGACTTTCTGAATGAGCCCATGAGGAACCTTATCAAATGCCTTGCTAAAATTCATACACAAAAGATCCACTGTTTACTTTCAATGCGCTTTGTCACTTTCCTGAAAACCACAGGCTCTGAGGCTTGACCTGCCATGAACGTCCCCAATCAGGTGCAACAATCTCTTCCTTCAGTTCCCATAGTAACCTGGGGTAGACCCCACCTAGCCCTGGGGATTTGTTTAGCCTAATATTTTTCAAACAAATCCATCACATCTCCTTTCTTAACACCAGCAGTACATCAGCCTGTTTACTGTATGTTGTCCTCACATTTGTCAAGGTCTCTCTCATTAGCAAATACCCAAGCATTCATTAAGGAACACACACAAAATGCTGGTGGAACGCAGCATACCTCCAGCTGCAAGCACATTTGGTCTATCCTTGATCAGTCATACCCTGACGCTAATCATCCTCCTGTTCTTCATGTTCATGTAGAATGCCTTGGTGATTTCCCTGATCCTACTCACCAAGTTCTCCTGTGTTCCCTTTTAGCTCCTCTAAGCTCCTCCCTGGCTCCCTTGTAACTTTCTACAGCCTGTCTGATTCTTGATTTCTAAACCCTAAGCAAGCTTCTTTCTTCCTCTTGACTAAATGTTTCGTATCTTAGGAACCATGGTTCCTTCACCTTACCATCCTTTCCCTGTCACAATGGGACCAACGCAGATACTCCCTAAACAACCTCCATATTTCCATTATGCTTTTCCCCGATTAACATTGTTCACAACTTACATTTCCAAGCTCCTGCCTAAAAGCATCACAATTCACTATCCACTAAATAAATACTTCCCCAAACTGTCTGCTCCTGTTCCTGTCCATGGACATGGTAAAGGCCAGCGAATTGTGGTCACTCTCTCTGAAGTACTCACCCACAGAGATGTCACCTGCCCAATCCCAGTATGACTTCTCCTCCAGTCTGCCAGTCTACAGAACCTCCTTTCTTCTACCAAAGTGGATGACCTCCCATTTGTTAACATTATAATCCATCTACCATGCCCTTACTGGTTCATCTAACCTGTGGAGGTCAGGGAGAGCAGCGTGGAGCATACCAAAAAATGCTAGGGCATTTCAAGAAATATAAAAGGTAGTATTGGGACTTTTAAAGAGTATCAAGGTGCACAGGAACCCAGGGCCTGATGCCAGCTTATTGAGAGGCCCCTCCAAGAAGACCACAATCTTGTCATTTTGTTTGGAGGCTTGCATACCTCAATGACCCGGAGAGTTATGCTGGTTGGAGACGGGGCTCTTGGTAGGATCACCCATGCCAAACAGGTCAAAGAGTAGAAGCCAAATGAAGTGTGCACCAGTTCTCCAGGTTCAGGGATTCAGCTCAGGGCTAACAACCCCGAGTGATAAAACAAACCATAACAGAAACAGCAATGAAGAATCCTTCTACATCTCAGTGCGACCGTATTCCCAAGTCTCCACCTGGGACTTGTGTGACTGACAGTAGTGAAAACAGAGGGGAAGCTACTGACACGAAGGAAGCCCTGAACACCTGAGATGGACAACGTCCATTGCTGCCCTAAATACCAGTGACATAATGGGCAATAAGTAACAGAGGCAAAATATTGCTGGGGCCTTGATAAATATCTTCATGTCCCTGGAGGACTAGTGAGTAGCTAATATTGTTCCATTGCTCAAAGGAAGTAGGAGTAATCCTGGAAACTAGACCAGACTCTCAATTCAGCAGTTGGGGAAGTTACTTCAGAGGATTCTTAGGGATTTGGTTTATGAGCAATTGGAAAACCATGCCCAAATTAGGGGCAGAAGTTTGGCTTTGCAGGGCAAGCATGGTACAGTAGCATAAGCAGTTTACATAATGCTGCTGCAGCATCAGCGATTTGGGTTCAATTCCACCACTCTGCAAGGAGTTTAACTTCTCCCATAACCACGTGGGTTTCCTCTTGACGCTCTGCTTTTACCGCCCACATCCCAAAGATGGGTTAGTGGATGTAATTGGGCAGCATAGACTGCTTGGTTCAGATGTCTGAGGTGGTGACAGAAGTGATTGATGAACGTAGAGCTGAAATGACGGTCAATGTGCTAAACACCTTCACCAGCCTGTCTACTTGCATGGCCAATATTAGCAAACTGTGCATTTGTGCTTCCAGGTCCTTCTGTTCCGCAACACTCAATGCCCTGCCATTTACCGTACAGGTCCCACCCCATTTTGAACATCAAAAATTCATCACCTCACACTTAAGTTGAAAGCCATTTGCCATTCCCCAGCCCATCTTCTCAACTGATCAAGGTCTATTAGCAATTCATTACAACCTACTTTGCCAACAAGAACCCCCCCCCCCCCCTCCTGATTTATATTCATCAGTAAGTTTGCCAATTGTGACATTCAGTTACGTAAATAAGAGGTCCCAGTGGTGGAACCCTGGGGAAAACTGAACCAGTCACAGGCTTCCAGTCTTCAACCATCACCCTCTACTTAAGCCAACTCTGAATGCATCTTACTAGCTCCCCCGAACACCTTGCAACCCAACCTTTCAGGTTAGCCTGTCACATAAAACCCTGTCAAAGGTCTTACTGAAGTTCATATAAACAATATTGACTGCCCCACCTTCATCTATCTTCTTAGTTACCTCTTCAAAAACCCTCAGATTTGTCAATCTCCCAAGCATAAAACCATACTGATTATTCCTGATCAGGCCTCGACTATCCAAGTGATGGTCAATCTTGTCCCTCAGAATTCCCTCCAGTAACTTCCCTACAACTGAAGTCAGACTCGCCAGCCTGTAGGTCCCTGGCATGTTCTTGCTACCCTTCTCGAACAATAGAACACTAGTCACCATCCAGTCTTCTGGAACTTCAGAGGCCAACAACAAAGCAAATACCTCTACCAGGGTCTCCACAATTTTTTTCCCTTGGCCTCCCTTGAGGTCTGGGTGTGCACTGGGTCAGACCCCGGAGATTTTCCAACCTTCATGTGTTGAGGCTGCAGATACTTCTCTGCAATATGCACATGATCCAAGACCTCACTACTTATTGCCTTCATTTCATTGGTCTCCATGTTAAACAGCAAGGAGAAGTAGACATTAAAAATTTCAGACATCTCTTGCAGCTTCATAGATCGGCATCTCTGACTGTCTTTAAAAGAGCATCTAGTCCAGGGGTTCCCAACCTGGGGTGCCCGCACCCTGGAATTTCAGGGGGTGCGACAAAGAGTGGCTTGTGTGCTTGAGTGACAAGTCACGAGTCATCACTCAGCCAGCTGCCAGTGTGCCTTGAGAAGTGGTAGTAACGTTTGTCCCAAGCACACTCCAGTCTCCCGCTGCCCGAGTCAGCGTTGAGGATTCTCATCAGTGTTACCTGGGAGTTACACCTCAGAGTTGAAGAGTCTCATCAATTTACTGTTTACAATTTTTTCTGAATAAATTAGAATCTAATTGCTCAATTTATATTTGCATTTTATGCACTGAGTTAAAAGCTTATTTTTTTAAGTTCAATTTGTTCACCCACAGTATTGTATGTGGTTCAATAATTAGAAATTAGACTTTTTCACCTTCAAATGTGATATTACTTTTGTAGGGGGTGTGAACATGAATCAAACATTTCCTAGGGGTGTGGGGCATAGAAAAGTTTGGGAACCACTGATCTAGTCTCTCCCTAGTCACTTTATTAATTTAATACAACTGAAGAATATCTTGGAATTATCTTTAACCTTGCCTGTCAAATCCATCTCATACCTTCTCTTTGTCCTCATTTCTCTTAAAAACTTTATATATACTTTGACATGTTTTTACCCAGCTGCCCCAAAACAATGTACACTTTCTTTTTTTCCTGTCCAGAGCATCCAGATTCCTCTCAACACCCCCCAAAATCCAGCAGGGTTCACTGAATTTGGTGCATCTACACTTTACTCTAAGATGGCTGCCCCTGAGCTCTGGATACAACCCTTTTAAAAGCCTCCCACTTGCCAACCGTTCCTTTGCACTGAAGTAGAACCAACCAGTTCATCCCAGCTTGATCTTGCCTAATGCCCTCAAAGTTGGTTTTGCTCCAGTTCAGCATATTAACCAGTAGACCTGTCCTACTTTTCCCCCCAAAATCTGCCGGAATTCTGTTCACTGGACCCAAAGTGCTCCTCAGCTGTCAATTCAGTTACTTGGCCCACCTTGTCCCACTAGAGGAAATTCAGTATTGCTCCTTCCAAGTAGGTTCTTCTATATATTGTATGAGGAAATAGGTTTGAGTGTCACGATCAGGTAAGTAGTAGAAAAGTCTTCACAAGAGTTGAGCTGCCTGAAACTAAGTTACAGGTTTAGGGCAAAGAGCAAGTAGTTCAGAGAGGATCCAAGGAGGGAGCCTGTAATGTGGAGCACACTGCTTTGGGGGTCAGAAAACATTAACTGGCCAGAGGGGATCAGTGGGTTAGATGTCCAGTTTACTTGTGACTCGGTGACCTGTGTAAAGGTTTCACTGAGTCTCTTATTTCCTCTGCTGACCCTGATCTGTCAAAGATCGCGTAGTGGCTGCCCGTGCATCAGCTTCCCCATATTAAAACAGTCACACACAGACATTCTCTATTGAAGAAACCCACCCAAAAATCCTGGATTAAGCAGCGAGGTGATCCCGGATCAATCTCTACAGCCACCTGAAGACCCACCAGTAGCAACCCTCATTTTAATCTCAGCCCAATCACAGGACAATTTACAATGACCAATTAACCTACCAACCTACCTCTTTGGACTGCATGAAGAAACTGGAGCACCCAAGGGTGATACACGGTCATGGGGAGAACGTGCAAACTCTTTACAGCCGGCAGCAGCAGCAGCAGGAAATTCACCCGGGTCACCTGTATTGTAAAGGAGTGGTCCCCAACCACCAGGCCGCAAAGCACGTGCTACCAGGCCGCGAGGAAACAATATGATTTGGCGATATGAAACGAAACGAGTCAGCTGCACCTTTCCTCATTCCCTGTCACGCCCACTGTTGAACTTGAACGCATGCGAGGTCATCAGTTGGTCATTAACCTACAACTACTCGAGTAAAAAACAAACGTCACTTGAGAGTTTCTTTGGAAGAGGTGGTAGGGGACATAAAAGGCCTATCGATGATGATAACGCAGAGACAGCTGAGGCCGAGGAAGCTTCCTTCAACAGAAAATACGAGTCGTACATAAAATATGGCTTTAATGCGACCGGTGACTCACACGTTCCAAGCCCCCTGTGTGTGATATGTGGAGACAAGATGTCTAATGAGGCAATGAAGCCCTCAAAACTGCTTCGGCACCTTGAGTCCAAGCACCCTGCACTTAAAGACAAACACATTGAGTTTTTTTGAGCGGAAAAAAACGTGAGCAAGTGGGACAGAAGCAAGTGCTGAGAGTCACCACCTCCACAAATGCTGCTGCTCTGAGAGCGTCGTACTTAGTGGCTAGCCGTATCGCTAAGGCCAAGAAGCCTTTCACCATTGGTGAAGAATTGATTCTGCCTGCTGCCAAGGACATGTGCCGTGAACTGTTGGGAGAAGCTGCAGCTAACAAGATGGTACAGGTTTCTCTTTTAGCTACCACAGTTTCAAGGAGAATCGATGACATGACGGAGGACATTGAAGCACAGCTGTTGGAACAGCTTAACGAGTCACCATGGTATGCCATCCAGGTCGACGAGTCTACCGATGTTAACAAGGCAATTCTGCTGGTTTATGTGTGATATATATTTCAAGACGACGTGCATGAGGAAATGCACAAGGATATGTTGTGTGCACTGCCGCTGCCAACTAACACAACTGGGGCAGAACTATTCAAGTCTTTGAATGACTACATGTCAGGCAAACTGGACTGGTCATTCTGTGTTGGAATATGAACGGACGGGGCTGCAGCTATGACTGGACGGCTGTCTGGTTTCACTACCCGAGTCAAAGAGGTTGCTCCTGAATGCCAGTCTACACACTGTGTCATACACAGGGAAATGCTGGTTAACCGAAAAATGCCACCTGATCTTAACAGCTTATTGAGTGACGTTGTTGAAATTATCTATCACATCAAAGTAAAAGCCCTTTACTCACGTTTGTTTGAGCAGCTTTGCGAGGAAATAAATGCAGAGCACAAACACCTTCTCTTACACACTGAAGTCAAGTGACTATCAAGGGGGAGAGTCCTGGCCAGGGTTTTTGAGTTAAGAGAGCCGCTACAGAGATTTCTTTCAGGAAAAGTCACCACTGGCAGTACACTTCAGTGATAAGGAATGGACAGCAAAACTCGCTTATCTGTGTGACATCTTCAACCTGCTCAATGAACTCAATTTGCCACTTCAGGGGAGAATGACAACTGTCTTCAAGTTGGCAGATAAAGTGTCTGCTTTCAAAGCCAAACTGGAACTGTGGGGGGACGGCGAGTGGACAGAGGCATATTTGACATGTTCCCAACATCAGCTGGGATTTTGGGAGCGACTGAGGCTGCACTGTCCTTCTCACAGCTGGTGCACGATCACCTATCTTCGCTGTCGACAGAATTCGAGCGTTACTTCCCAACCGCAAAGGAATGGGTCCGTGACCCATTTGTGAATGTCCCCAGTGAATCATCCATGTCAGCGCGGGAAGAAGATCAACTCCTGGAGCTTGCAAATGACGGTGGGCTGAAAAGTATGTTTGACATAACATCTTTGGCGGCATTCTGAATCAAAGTCAAGGCTGAATATCCTGAGACAGTCACGAAAGCACTGAAAACGTTGCTTCCATTTCCAACATCATCTCTGCGAAGCGGGGTTTTCTGCAATGAATGCAACGAAAACTAAATTGCAGAATAGACTGGACATAAGGAACCCCCTTCGAGTATCACTGTCTCCCATCACCCCTCGATGGGACCGTCTTGTTGCAGGGAAACAAGCCCAGGGCTCCCACTGATTCAGCGATATTGGTGTGTTGCAATGATTTTATATGTTCATACGAGGAAAATATGCGCAGTGTGTTTAATATCCAAACGTTACTTTAAATGTTATGATGCTATTGACTTATAATTAACTTATCACTATATTCATGCGAGGAAAATATGCGCTGTATGTTTAATATTAAATTCGTTAGATAAACCCTTTTAGAAACGATATTGAGTGTATTAGCCACTTATAAATGACTTAGAGTTGACTTATCACCTATATTCCAGTATGATTAACACCCCCCCACCCCCCAGTCGGCTGGTCCGCAAGAATATTGTCAATATCAAACTGGTCCGTAGTGCAAAAAAGGTCGGTGATCCCTGTTGTAAAGCATTGTGCTAACTCTCTGGAGGCAGAGAAGCAATGGAATGTGAATGGGAATCACCAAGGCAGGGAAGCCTTTAGACCAGGAGTTCCCACCGTCATGGACCAATACCATTAAGCAAGGGGTTTGTGGACCAGGGATTGGGAACCCCTGCGGTAGACCAAGTGCCTGTTTGATTCCACATTCATTCAGCACCCCAGATATGTTCGCATTCCCTTCACAAGATACCTGACCAGCCGAGTTCCTCCAGCAGCTTGTTTCTTGCTCCAGATTCCAGAATCTGTGGTCTTTTATTATACATCTGTCACTGCAAACTATCTTTCATGTCCAGGGGTGTTGAGAATCCCTTTTATTTAACTGCTGTTGTTCTCTATAAACACAAACCCATAACCTGGGGTTGGTCCATCAGCTCAGGACTGTCTATCACTTATATCCCAAGAGTCCTCCACCCCTGGATTGGGGGGGGGGGGGGGGTGGAAGAGGAGGAGAGGGAGGGGTTACCTAAAATAAACCAATCACGTTGTCCACCTTTTATCATGAATCAGAGGCATTGATGAGCTCTCCTGCATCTCACATGCTTCTATCTGATGCTACTAGGAGCTGTGTGAATTCATAAAGAATTACCAGCAGCAAGTTTTAATTGTGACTCATTAGAGGTGCGAACACTCGAGTCAAGTATGAGGATCTCCAAACCTGGTTTTCTATTGGTGGGTCTTCAGCTGGCTGTACAGGCCAATCCAAGACCACCACAGGACTTAATCCACAATGTAAAGGGTGGATTTCTTTAGTGGATAACATCTGTGCCCTCCAAGAGAACCACAACTTTGTATTTGGGTTTGGAGGCTTGCGTGCTTCAATGACCCAGAGAGCTATGTTGGGCTGCGACAGGGCTTTGCGCTTTGGCTCTTGGTAGGGTCACCCATGCCAAATAGGTCAAAGGGTAGAGGCCAGCCTACAAGTGGTCCACCAGGCCACCAGGTTTGAAGGTTCAGCTCAAGGCTAACAACTCTTTGACTGGCAAAGCAAAATTGTTACGGAAACAGCAATGAGGATTCCTTCCACATCTGAGAGAGATGGAATTCCCGAGTCTCCACCCCATGACTGACAGCAGTGAAGCTGCTGACATGACAAAGGAAGCCCTGAGCACTGTAAGAGATGGAGGACTTCCATTGCTGCCCTGAACACCAGTGGTGTAATAGGCAATCACATCATTTGTGTGCGACTTCATTTAACTTGGGGAGGCTGATGCTCAGGCTGATCTTGACAGATCAAGGTCAGGGTCCAGTGGCATGGAGAGCAAGATTACTGAGGACTCTTCACTGCTGCAGCCTCAACTACAACTCATTACAGGAACAATATTCTTCAGCAGGTGGGAGAATCAAGAATGGAATCAAAGCTGGATGGGGAGTTGGGGAGTGTTGGGTATTCACCATGGGAATGAACAGGGATAGGTGGCACTTAAGACATGGAGCAGAATTAGGCCATTTGGCCCACCAAGACTGCTCCACCATGGCTGATTTGCCACCCCTCTCAACCCCATTCTCATCTCCTCCCTGCAACGGTCAACACCTTTGCTGATCAATAATTTAATCAAACTTCACTTTACAATCAATCCCAATTATCCACTAATCTGAAACACTGCTACCTGTGATTTTTCAGCCACAAATTCTCCTGCCAAATCATCTTTCATCATTCTCACATGGCACACGCAGCAATCCAGAGATTACTACACTTGAAGTCCTGCTTTTCAGCTTTCTACTCAATCCTCTACATCCTCTCTGCAGGACCTCTAACTTTTTTCCTACCCAAATCACTGGTACCAATATGTACCACAACTTCCAGCTTTCCCCTCCACCTTTAGAACACATGGACCCGAACCGAGATATCCCTGACCCCAGCACCTGGGAGGCAACGTATCATCTGGGTGCCTTCCACACCTACAGAATCTCGTGTCTGCTCTCCTAACAACACTGATCTGTAGAGCCTTCAGAGATAATAAATACTTCCACCCAAATCCACAGTTCTGCACCTGCCAGTATGTAGTCCAGGCTGTAACGTTGCAAGTTTGCAAGCTAGTTGTCGAGTGAAAGCTCCTCTGAGCCAGATCGTCTGGTTTAGTGAAGATGATTTCAAGATGAACATCACTGGGTCACAGTTAGAATTATACAGCCTAGCTGCAGGCCTTGCAGCCCATCCCAGCCATATTGACCTTTTTTGCCCATGTTGGGTTCAAACACCTTGCCAATTCATGCGCGTGTCTTAAACTGTATCTGCTTCCACCACCTCTTCTGGCAGCCAGGTCCAGATATCACCCTGTATGAAATTTACTCATCACCAAAACTCCGGTCTCACCTTAAATTTGTGTCCATTTGTTTTTGATAGCCCTAGCAGGGAGATATGTCGGTAGCAGGGTGGAGATGCGTCTCTGCCAAAAGTAGTGTAAGCTGCTCCTTCCCTCCACTAGCCTACAGTTCTCCCTTGGGTAAGATATAGCATCCGCCTAGCCCCCCACCAACCCCCCGATCAGGGTCCCGTGAAGCCACGGGAGCAGGTGGTGGATAGTCGTCTGTGCAGTCCTGGTTATGCAACCAAGCAAACAATGTCTGAAGAGTATTGTGAATGGCTGGGTTCACCCGTCTTGAAAAGACACTGCCCAGAAGGCAGCAATGACAAACTGAGTCTGTAGAAAAGAAATTTCCAAGAGCTATCATGGAAAGACCATGACAACGCATTTCACTGTGTTTTGATGTACATGTGACCAATTAGAATCGACCTTGAATCTTGAGATGGGGTAGTAAGAATCTTTCTCTCCTGGTCGTCGTCATGATGGATGCGCTGCATTGTTGTTTGTGTGAACAGCGGAGTTCTGAGGGCAGTCTGCAAGAGTCGCCATACTTCAGCACCAATATAACATGCTCACATTGTCCAGCGGAATACAAGCAGCAACAACAGCAAGGCAAGCCCCACTCTTCCCTCCCATCCAAAGTCCTTTGACCGCAAGATAGGTCTCTAGTGGACCTGAACTTCCAGACATTGGGATTCCACTCTCCCAGCAGACTTGGCTCCAGCCGACCAGCCTTGACTTCCGATTTGGCACGCGGGTCTCATCGATCACCAAACACTAGGCCTTGAACTCTGGACTTGCCGATTTGAGCCCAGGAGGTCATTGGAATTTGTTCCTCTTGACCACATGGAACTTCGACTCTGGAACCTGCCGACAACTCACTGACCTGGGGGGAGGGGCCCTCATCTACTTTCTGCAGGCCCGACTTCTGACCACTGGTCTTCAAAGACAAATCAGACTCAAAACTCCAACTTGAAGGGGTTAGACTGCAAAGAGATTGAGTTGCCTGGAACTATACACGCTGGAATTCAGAAAGATGAAAGGAGATCTTATAGAAACATAAAATTATGAAAGGGATAGATAAGATAGAGGCAGGAAAATTGTTTCCACTGGTAGGTGAGACTAGAACTCGGGGACATAGCCTCAAGATTTAGGGGAGTAAATTTAGGATGAAGATGAGGAACTGCTTTTCCCCCAAAGAGTGGTGAAGCTGTGGAATTCTCTACCCCAATGAAGCAATGGAGGCTACCTCAGTAGATATCTTCAAGACAAGGTTGGATATATTTGTGCAGAGTAGGGGAATTAAGGTTTATGGGGGGGAAAAAGGCAGGTAGATGGAGATGAGTCCATGGTCAAATCAGCCACGATCATATTGAATGCTGAGCAGGCTCGACTGACCAGATGGCCAACTCCTGCTCCTATTTCTTATGTCCTTATCATAATAGAGCCTTCGGCTCAGTGCCAACTTGGATTGCCCCAAAAGGAGTTTATAACATTTATACACTGCTCATTGTGCCTCTCCCTCACTGTCCTTCTGAAGGTCAATAAGCCTAGCACATCCAATCTCTCGCCCATTACTAAAGTCTTCCAGACCAAACTTTGTGCGTCTGCTCTGGACTCTCAATTAACTCTATCTTCCTGACTGATCAGAACACTGCACAATGCTTGCCCTTGGACCCAGAACAGCAGGGAAGACATGCACGACCTTCAGCGATCATGAAGAACATAGAGAGGTGATGTCGAACAACTGACCATACAGTGCCATCTGTCAAAGAATAAAGACCACAGCTTCTCGACTCCAGGCCAAACTGTAACCCAGGTGGCCCAGGAAGACTCCCAGATTGTCAACTTTGATTACAAAGGGAGTCACAAAGAGGAAGGGACTGGAGTGAAGGATGAGAATCAAACTGTGGGTCCGTGCCCAATGTTACTGAACAAGGCTAGAGTGACAGATACAGAAGGCTGACCAAGAATGCAAGAAGGGCCAAGGACAAGAGGCCCCGGGAAGCAGAGCATTCCAGTAACAGTTCTGGCACTGCTGGACCCTCACTGGCTTCCAGACTTTAGATTTGCTCTTTGGGTTCATGCAACTAGTTTTATCTGCCAGCTACGTCAGGAATTGGACAAGGACAGCTCATGCAACAGTTCTACTGAGCTGCAAGACATGTGCCTTCACCACCCAGCGGAGATATACCCAGAGTACTTCAGGGGTAGGTCAAATCCTTCTCTCCACACTACTCCCGATTCATGGAGTCATACAGCAGGAAAATAGGCCATTCAGCCCAACTTGTCTATGCCAACTAAACCGGGGTTCCCAACCTTTCTTTTTAAAAAGCCATGGAGTTTTATCATGGACCAAGGGATCCGTGGACTCCAGGTTGGAGATGCCTGATCTAAACTAATCCCATTTGGACCAGCACCCTCCAAACCCAACTACACAAATATCCTTTTGAAACTTGTGATTGTACCTGCTGCTACAACTTCCTGCGGCAGCTTATCCCATATACACCCAATAGCTTGCCCTGCAGATCCCCTTTAATCCCGTACCCTATACCTGTTGACTGCTCAGCCCCAGCGCATTCGCTAGGTCCTGCCGCTCTGATGCAGACACATATCTCTGCAGCTGGAAGCGGTGTAGCAAAACCCGGAGCTGCTCTGGAGTGAAAGTCGTGCGACCCTTGCACATCTTCGGCACAGACCATGTGTTCGAGCTGCCTTCCTTCAAAGGACCCAGCCACGTGGTTTCTCTCCCATCCAGACCACCCTGGGAGACTGCCCCAGACAGCAGAACACGGGGAGCTGAGGAAATAAGAGACTAAGTCAAACTGTAGTGAAACGGTAAGCAGCAAAGCACAAGTACATTAAACTTCTGACCCACTCATCCCCACTAGCAGTTAATACGCATCCAGTAGAACCAGAGTGCAAAGATATTCACCCTCACACCAGCAGCAGTCATCACCTGCAAGCTCCTCTCTCCACCTGCTGACTGCACCCCTCTCCCTGGTGGCTGCTCTGAGACCCTGACTCAGTCACTGAGATACCATATTCCTGAATCCAGCTCATCAGCACGTCAAGACCTGTGTCACATCTATACTTTTTCCAGCCTGTCCCTGCCGGAGCTCCACTGACCCACCTCAGGGACACACTCACTCATGAGTGATGGCTTCAGAACAAGAGCTCTGGATTCAGGGAAGTTTCTGCACCATTTCCAGAGTTGGAGAATCTAACGATACAGGAACACACCACACAAGCCTACCTGGACAAAGAGGCTTAAAAACTCTTTGTTTCTTCAATTCCCTCCTCTAGAGCAATCTGTTTTACCTTGGTTAACTGGTGTAGCTAATGATTTGGGATTCAATCCCTAGATTTTGGATTAGTCTTCACGGTGGAAGACGCGAGCAGTATGCAAGACATTCGAGGGGGCAGAAGTCTGAAGTTGCCACTGCTGGGAGGAATGTTCATGAGAAGCAAATGTTTGAAAGCAGATAAATCACTCGGATCAGATAGTGTAAAGCTCAGAGTTCTGAGAGAAGTTGCTGGAGAGATTTGAGGTATTAGAAATGGTCTTTCAGAATCAGTTGACTCCAGCACACTTCCAGAGGAATGGAAGATTGCAAATGTCACTCCACTCAGGAAAGAAATTTAGGCCAGTTAGTCTGACCCCAGCTGTTGGGAAGACATTGGAGTTGATCAAGGATGTGGTTTCAGGGTACTCTGAGACGTATGACAAAAATAGGCCATAGTCAATATGGTTTCCTCATGGGGATAATCTTAACTGACAAATCTGTTGGAATTCTTTGAAGAAATAGCAAACAGGAGAGGCAAAGAAGAATCAGTGGATACTGTGTATTTGGATTTTCAGAAGACCTTTTGCAAGGTGCCACACACGAGGCTGCTTATGAGCCCATGTATTACAGGAAAGATTCTAGCACAGAGGAAGCAGTGGCAGGTTGACTGGAGACGGGAGTGGGAATAAACTGAGCCTTTTCTGGTTGGCTGCTGCTGACTAGGTGTTCCACAGGGGTCTGCGTTGTGACTGCTTCTTTTTAGATTACGTTAATGACTTGGATGATGGAATGGATGGCTTTGTGGATGATATGAAGAAAGGTGGAGGGGTAGGTGGTTTTGAGGAAGCAGACAGGCTACAGAAGGACTTAGATTAGGAGAATGAGCAAAGTTGCAGATGTGTAGGGAAGTGTATGGTCATGCACCTTGATAGAAGAAATAAGAGTGTAGTCTTTGTTCTAAATGGTGAGGAAATTCAAAACTGAGGCGCAAAAGGACTTGGGAGGCCTTTTATAGGATTCCCTATAGGTTAATTTGCAAGTTGAGTTGGTGATGAGGAAGGCAAATGCAATGTTAGTATTCATTGAGGGGATTAAAATATAAAGGCCTCACTTGGATTATTGAGCAGTTTTGGGCCCTTTATCCAAGGATGTGCTGTCATTGGAGAGGGCTCAAAGGAGGTTCATGAAAATGTTCATTATTGAGTGGCTTGGAGGAGCTTTTGATGGCTCTGGGCTTCTACTCACTGGAATTCATAAGAATGAAGGGTGACCTCATTGAAACCTATCCAATTTTGAAAGAACACAACAGGCTAGGCAGCATCTATAGGGAGAAGCGCTGTCGACGTTTCGGGCCGAGACCCTTCGTCAGGACTAACCGAAAGGAAAGGTAGTAAGAGATTTGAAAGTAGTGGGGGGAGGGGGAAATGCAAAATGATAGGAGAAGACCGGAGAGGGTGGGATGAAGCTAAGAGCTGGAAAGGTGATTGGCGAAAGTGATACAGAGCTGGAGAAGGGAAAGGATCATGGGACGGGAGGCCTCAGGAGAAAGAAAGGAGTTGGGAGGGAAGCACCAGAGGGAGTTGGAGAACAGGCAAACAACTAAATATGTCAGGGATGGGGTAAGAAGGGGAGGAGGGGCATTAACGGAAGTTAGAGAAGTCAATGTTCATGCCATCAGGTTGGAGGCTACCCAGCCTATAAGGTGTTGTTCCTCCAACCTGAGTTTGGATTCATTTTGACAATAGAGGAGGCCATGGATAGACATATCAGAATGGGAATGAGACGTGGAATTAAAATGTGTGGCCACTGGGAGATCATGCTTTTTCTGGCGGACCGAGCGTAGGTGTTCCGCGAAACGGTCTCCCAGTCTGCGTCGGGTCTCACCAATATATAAAAGGCAACACCAGGAGCACCGGACGCAGTATACCACACCAGCCGACTCACAGGTGAAGTGTCGCCTCACCTGGAAGGACTGTCTGGAGCCCTGAATGGTGGTGAGGGAGGAAGTGTAAGGGCAGGTGTAGCACTTGTTCCGTTTACAAGGATAAATGCCAGGAGGGAGATCGGTGGGAAGGGATGGGGGGGACGAGTGGACAAGGGAGTCGCGTAGGGAGCGATCCCTGCGAAAAGCAGAAGGGGGGGGAGGGAAAAATGGTAGTGGGATCCCGTTGGAGGTGGCGGAAGTTACGGAGAATTATATGTTGGACCTGGAGGCTGCTGGGGTGGTAGGTAAGGACAAGGGGAACCCTATCCCGAGTGGGGTGGCGGGTGGATGGGGTGAGGGCAGATGTGCGGGAAATGGGAGAGATGTGTTTGACAGCAGAGTTGATGGTGGACGAAGGGAAGCCCCTTTGTTTAAAAAAGGAAGAAATCTCCTTCATCCTGGAAAGAAAAGCCTCATCCTGAGAGCAGATGCGGCGGAGACGGAGGAATTGTGAGAAGGGGATAGCCTTTTTGCAAGAGACAGGGTGGGAAGAGGAATAGTCCAAGTAGCTGTGAGAGTCTGTAGGCTTATAGTAGATATCAGTAGATAAGCCGTTTCCAGAGATGGAGACAGAAAGATCAAGAAAGGGGAGGGAGGTGTCGGAAATGGACCAGGTAAATTTGAGGGCAGGGTGAAAGTTGGAGGCAAAGTTAATGAAGTCGACGAGCTCAGCATGCGTGCAAGAGGCAGCGCCAATGTAGCGAAGGAAAAGAGGGTTCCGGTATAGCCTTGGAACATGGACTGTTCCACAAAGCCAACAAAAAGGCAGGCATAACTGGGACCCATACGGGTGCCCATGGCTACACCCTTGGTTTGGAGGAAGTGGGAAGAGCCAAAGGAGAAATTATTGAGTGTAAGAACTAATTCCGCTAGACGGAGGAGAGTGGTGGTAGAGGGGATTTGGTTAGGTCTGGAATTCAAAAAAAACCAAAGAGCTTCAAGACCATCTCGGTGGTCAATGGAGGTATATAGGGACTGGACGTCCATGGTGAAAATAAGACAGTGGGGGCCAGGGAACTTAAAATCATTGGAAAAAATTCAAAGCATAAGAAGTGTCACGAACATAGGTGGGAAGAGATTGAACAAGGGGGGATAAGACAGTGTCAAGGTATGCAGAAATGAGTTCAGTGGGACAGGAGCAAGCTGAGACAATGGGTCTACCTGGACAGGCAGGTTTGTGGATCTTGGGTAGGAGGTAGAAACGGGAAGTGCGGGGTGTGGGAACTATGAGGTTGGTGGCAGTGGATGGGAGATCCCCAGAGCTAATAAGGTTGGTGATGGTATAGGAGACAATGGCCTGGTGCTCCTTAGTGCGATCATGATCAAGGGGTAAATAGGTATCAGAGAGCTGTCACTGTGCCTCGGCCAGGTAGATGTCAGTGACTTTATCACGTCCTGCAAGGATCGCAAGATCTTCCATCTGCAGACCCCAGAACATGGTCTTCGTATCACGTCCCCAGCCCTGGTAGTCGATCTCGGCTGCCTCAGTGACCCAGGGCATATTGAAAGCCCGGACTCCAGCGCCAACACCGCGGGTTCCAACAGCCATGGATTGGCCTCGGCCGTCGATCTCGGCTGCCCCAGCGACCCAGGGGATTTTGAAAATCCGGACTCCAGCACCATCACTGCGGGTTCCAACGACCATGGACAGCTTCAAAGCGATTGCGCAGCCTCCAACTGCGACTCCAGCCTTGAGCTCCAGGCTGGGTCTTCACATGCTGCGATTGTAACTCCCGTCTCCCCTTCCCCCACCACCACTATGCAATCCCCTCTCCCTCAGATCCCATTGTCAGCTCCTGGGCCCTCAGAGGCTCCATCTTCCTCTCACCCCAACCCTTCCATCTCCACTGACACCACCAGCCTCCCTCCCCCCTCTGATCCCATCTCTCATCCGTGCCGGGTCTTTACCATTCCCTCCGACCTTCAACTCTGAGACAGAGCGCTCTGTCCTCAGTAAGGGCCTCAGCTTTGTCCCCCTTCGCCCACACCTCAGTGAGTTCTGCGTACGCCATGACGCTGAACTCTTCTTCCGCCGGCTCTGTCTCCGAGCTTACTTCTTTGACAAGGACTCTCCTACACCCACCGATGACCCCTTCTCCCGTCTTCAACCCTCCTCCTCTTCATAGACACCCCACTCTGGTCTTGTACCTGCTCTGGATCTCTTTATTGCCAATTGCCGACGGGACATCAACAGTCTTGACTTCACCACACCCTGTTCCAATTCCAACCTCACTCCTTCCGAACGCTCTGCTCTCCGCACCAATCCCAACCTCACTATAAAACCTGCTGATAAGGGGGGAGCTGTTGTTGTCTGGCGTACTGACCTCTACCTGGCCGAGGCACAGCGACAACTCTCTGTTACCTCCTCCTATTTACCCCTTGATCATGATCCCACTAAGGAGCACCAGGCCATTGTCTCCTATACCATCACCAACCTTATTAGCTCTAGGGATCTCCCATCCACTGCCACCAACCTCATAGTTCCCACACCCCGCACTTCCCGTTTCTACCTCCACCCAAGATCCACAAACCTGCCTGTCCAGGTAGACCCATTGTCTCAGCTTGCTCCTGCCCCACTGAACTCATTTCTGCATAACTTGACACTGTTTTATCCCCCCTTGTTCAATCTTTTCCCACCTATGTTCGTGACACTTCTCATGCTTTGAATTTTTTCAATGATTTTAAGTTCCCTGGCCCCCTCCGTCTTATTTTCACCATGGACGTCCAGTCCCTATATACCTCCATTGACCACTGAGATGGTCTTGAAGCTCTTTGGTTTTTTTTGAATTCCAGACCTAACCAAATCCCCTCTACCACCACTCTCCTCCGTCTAGCGGAATTAGTTCTTACTCTCAATAATTTCTCCTTTGGCTCCTCCCACTTCCTCCAAACCAAGGGTGTAGCCATGGGCACCCGTATGGGTCCCAGTTATGCCTGCCTTTTTGTTGGCTTTGTGGAACAGTCCATGTTCCAAGGCTATACCGGAACCCTCTTTTCCTTCGCTACATCGACGACTGCATTGGCGCTGCCTCTTGCACGTGTGCTGAGCTCGTCGACTTCATTAACTTTGCCTCCAACTTTCACCCTGCCCTCAAATTTACCTGGTCCATTTCCGACACCTCCCTCCCCTTTCTTGATCTTTCTGTCTCCATCTCTGGAGACGGCCTATCTACTGATATCTACTGTAAGCCTACAGACTCTCACAGCTACCTGGACTATTCCTCTTCCCACACTGTCTCTTGCAAAAAGACTATCCCCTTCTCACAATTCCTCCATCTCCGCCACATCTGCTCTCAAGATGAGGCTTTTCTTTCCAGGACGAAGGAGATGTCTTCCTTTTTTAAACAAAGGGGCTTCCCTTCGACCACTATCAACTCTGCTCTCAAAGGCATCTCTCCCATTTCCCGCACATCTGCCCTCACCCCATCCACCCACCACCCCACTCGGGATAGGGTTCCCCTTGTCCTTACCTACCACCCCACCAGCCTCCAGGTCCAACATATAATTCTCCGTAACTTCCACCACCTCCAACGGGATCCCACTACCATTTTTCCCTCCCCCCCCCCTTCTGCTTTTCGCAGGGATCGCTCCCTACGCGACTCCCTTGTCCACTCGTCCCCCCCATCCCTTCCCACCGATCTCCCTCCTGGCACTTATCCTTGTAAGCGGAACAAGTGCTACACCTGCCCTTACACTTCCTCCCTCACCACCATTCAGGGCCCCAGACAGTCCTTCCAGGTGAGGCGACACTTCACCTGTGAGTCGGCTGGTGTGGTATACTGCGTCCGGTGCTCCTGGTGTGGCCTTTTATATATTGGTGAGACCCGACGCAGACTGGGAGACCGTTTCACGGAACACCTACGCTCGGTCCGCCAGAAAAAGCAGGATCTCCCAGTGGCCACACATTTTAATTCCACGTCCCATTCCCATTCTGATATGTCTATCCATGGCCTCCTCTATTGTCAAAATGAATCCAAACTCAGGTTGGAGGAACATCACCTGATGGGTAGCCTCCAACCTGATGGTATGAACATTGACTTCTCTAACTTCCGTTAATGCCCCTCCTCCCCTTCTTACCCCATCCCTGACATATTTAGTTGTTTGCCTGTTCTCCATCTCCCTCTGGTGCTTACCCCCAACTCCTTTCTTTCTCCTGAGGCCTCCCGTCCCATGATCCTTTCCCTTCTCCACCTCTGTATCACCTTTGCCAATCACCTTTCCAGCTCTTAGCTTCATCCCACCCCCTCCGGTCTTCTCCTATCACTTTGCATTTCCCCGTCCCCCTCTTACTTTCAAATCTCTTACTATCTTTCCTTTCAGTTAGTCCTGATGAAGGGTCTCGGCCCGAAACGTTGACAGCGCTTCTCCCTATAGATGCTGCCTGGCCTGCTGTGTTCCACCAGCATTTTGTGTGTGTTGTTGTTTGAATTTCCAGCATCTGCAGATTTCCTCGTGTTTGCAATTTTGAAAGGCCTTGATAGAGTGGATTTGAGGAGGATGTTTCCTGTGGTGGGGGAGTCTAAGATCAGAGGACGCAGTCTCAGGATAAGGCGGCATCCTTTTAAATGAAGATGAGGAGCAATTCCTTTAGCCAGAGAGGTGTATCTGTGGACTTCATTGCCACAGGTGGCTGTGGAGGCCAAGTCATTGGGTATGTTTAAGGCAGAGGTAAATATATTTTTGATTAGTCGGGGCATGAAGGGATACAGGGAGAAGGCAGGAGATTTAGACTGCAAAGGAAAATGGATCAAAGATAATGAAGTGGTGGAGTAGACTCAATGGGCCAAATAGCCTAATTCTGCCTTTGGCACCTCAGCTCCTCAACAGTTTAGTTTTCTCCATAGGGATCTCCTTTCTTTCTTGTGAATGGGGTGGAACCAAGGACTAGTTGGTGTTGGGTGTATCAACAGGGTTAGTTTGCAGAAAGACCCCCACACCTACACACCGGCATCCTGGCTGTAAACTCCAGGGAAAACAGTGATCGCAGCTACAGAAAGAGTTTTGCCATGAAGCACTACTGTGGCTAACGATCAGAGTTTAGAATCAGCTGAGGAAGCACCAGTTGGACCATTGATCATGCCAACTCTCAGTAGAACAAACATTGTGTCTCTCCAAAGATCACAAACCATTCCTAAGCATCCATCCCATTGTCTGCATTTCCACCAGCCTTTCAGACAGCTAATCCCAAACCCTATCCAAGTGAAAACCTTCTGTCTTTTGCACAAAGTTTTAAATCTGTACTCCTCAGTCCTTGTCCCAACCACCTATGGATACAGGTTCCTTCCATTTCCCTTGTCTGTACACCCCACGACTGTGCCCTTCTCTCAGCAGACTTAAAGCTTTTTTGCTCCTTTGTATCTTTTTGTCATTTGTGATTTCCCGGTAGAATGGAGAACAGCCAACACCATTCCTCTGTTTAGAACATAGAACAGTAGAGGTCCTTGAGCCTACAATGTATAATCCTACTCCATGATCAATCTAACCCTTCCCTCCTCCACAGCCCAATTTTTAAATGGAACATAGTTCCATTTTTTTCATACTTTTGTCTATACAAGAGCTTTTAAACTGTCCTTAATATGTCAGCCTTACATTAATAGCAAGTTTTGGAGTAGATTCTTAGTAATAGGATCTATTCAAATTTGGAAAAGCACAGACTTTAGGAATTGTCTGCTCATGCATTAAAAATTGGGTTGTATTTTGAGGTGGTGACAAAGCTGACTGAGGGTAGGGCAATGGATGATCATTATATAGATATTAGTAAACCATTCAACTTTGACAGGCTGACCCACAAGGCTAAGGCACATGGGACTCATGGTGACAGAGTAGAAAGGATTCAAAATTAGTTTAGTGTTAGAAGACAGGGCAGTGACAGAGAGGTTTCATTCTCGCTGAGATTACTGATCAATGGTGTTCCACGGGCAATAGTGGGCCAATTGGCAAGTTTGCAGGAAAAACAGGGAAAGAAGATGTGGAATTGTGGATAGTGAGGAAGATTGACAAAGGACAGCAGCAGGGTATAGATCATCTGAAAATATAGTCAGAAATGGCAGGTGGAGTTTAATTGGGAAGTGAGGTCTTCATAAATCAAAGTATTGAATACAGAAGATAGGACGTTATGTTGAAGTTGCATTACATGTTGGTGAGACCAAACTTAGGGCATTGTGTGCAGTTCTGATCACCTGTCTATGGGAAAGATAAGATTAAATAAGTGCAGAAAAAAAATTTTACAAAGATGTTGCTGGGACTTGAAGGTCGGAATTATCGGGAAAGATTGACTAGGTTAGGATTTATCCTTGCATTTATCCTACGCTGCAGGAAGTATACACAATTGTGAGGCAGGCATAGACAGAGTAAATGCAAGCTGGCTTTTTTCTCAGAGGTTGGGTAACACTAGAACTAGAGGTCGTAGGTTAAGTGTGAAAGGTGAAACATTTAAGAGCAACACCAGAGAGAACTTCTACACTCAGAATGGTGCAAATGTGGAACGAGCTGCCAGTGGAAGTAGTGGATGTGGGTTTAATTGGAATGTTTAAGAGAAGTTTAGACAAGTACATGGGTGGGAGGGATATGGAGGGCTGTGGTCCAGGTACAGGTCAATGCGACTCAGCAGAGTAACAGTTCGGCACTGACTAGATGAGCTGAAGAGCACTACAACACAGATGCAGGCTCTATAACTGAGGTGTTACACTTTAGGAGGGCAAACAGGAAAGTGTACAGTAAATGGCAGGGCCATTATGAACATTAATATCGAGATCGTGGGGGTGCAAACATCCTTAATTGGGGACACACACACACACACACGGACACACGTTTACAAGTAATAAGTCCATTTATAACACAAGTTTAAAAGCAAGCAGTATAATGCTACTGGTGTTTCTGTCACTGCACTTAGTTTATATCCACCGTTTTCAATTGCTTTACACCTCTCTGCTAGTCTGTCTGATTAGCTGCTTTATTACCTCTTGGCCAGTTCATCATCTCTTAAGATTCGAACCATCCATACACCTTAATCAACAGCAAGGAAATATGAATGTTCACCCATTCTCCGGCTGCACGACCACCATTTGCCACTCCTCTGCATTGAGGCCAACACTTCCCTTCTAATTCCACAGCGTTTGCTCACCAGTCAACTGAGATTTATTTAACTGTGCTGTAACTGCATACCAGGAGTTGTGGCAGGTATGAACCTTGACATTACGATCAGCATTGGTCTTGGTTCCAACAGAATCGCTTGCAGTGGCAGCAGAGAACAATGTTCTTATTTAGAGGATCCTAAACTGCCACCATACTCGAGTGGGTCTGTCACTTAGTAAATGAGGCTGGGCAGTAAGATGAGAGATCCATTCGAGACAAGCAGACCTTATGACACCACTACAACTGCTCACTGTGAGAATGTGTCTTGCTTGTTTTACCATCTCCAAGGTCAACTCAGCTGTTGGCATCGTTTCCAGTGACTTCTTGGATGGTCACAGAAGCAGCCAGTGAAATGTTGATAGGAGGACGGTAGCACTGATCTTTTATTTATTTATTTGTTTGTTTGTTTATTTAAATTAATAAAAAAAAATTCAGCCCCACCACACAGTAGTGATCATTATCCACCCCACTCACAAGAATAATCCTTAAATGTTACCAGCAAAGCCATAGGCACTTTTTGCAGGGTACCAGGAGGCCCCTCAGGACTATTGGAATTAATACCATTTTTCTGCTGTAGTTACACAAGACAGAACAAGATTGTGGGGAGACACACACATACACACACACACACACACACCCCCTCCCCGGGAACACTTGCTCAAAGTTCAGTCCATCCAAGCAAAGTGCTGGTTTTACAAAGAAGGATGTACTTGGCTTTTTGGTCACAGGCACGATGGGCTGAACAGTCTCTTGGCATTGCATCCCTTGAGTTGAAGGATTTCATGTAGTCCCATACTTACTCTCCAGGGAGCAGGAGGTGCCTGGTCCATTCTCTGCCTGGTCCACTACAGCCTTGAGCACCTGACAGGACGGTTGTCTCTGGTATGGTTCAGGCCAGGATTCCACAGCAGGGTTCAGCAAGGTCGGATCTGCTGAGAGAATAAATGGTGAAGTCACAAACACCACCAGCCAGGAAAGAAATCATTCGAAATTTAAAAAGTGAAACAAAAATGCTAGACACAGCCAGAGAACAACAATTAAACTTCACTGGAACTATGGGGAGAAAAAATAAAGTTGATGGGGAAGGGATGGTGGGATATGAAGAACATCACAGAGAGCAGTCCACATAACACTAGCTGTACCATAAATCTGTTCTAGGTAAAGCTGTGCCCAAAAGGGGGAAAAATGTACCCCAGTTCCAGAATCAGACTAGTCAGCAATGAATCTGGGATGCACAAGGCAAAGTGATCATTTGATCAATTGGGCCTTGGCATCTCTTTAAAAGAGCTCTCTGCATTACCTCCGGCTGTTCTCCCCCCACAGATCAGCATTCTCCTCCCTCCCCCACACAGTATGAAACCTACTTTCAGGCAGAATATTCTAGATAACTGGTATGGGGGGGAGGGAGGGGGCTACTGCACAGGGCCGAAAGAAGCTGCAGAGGATTGTAAATTTAGTCAGCTCCATCTTGGGTACTACCCAGAACATCCTCAGAGAGTGATGTCTCAGAAAGGCAACGTCCATTATTAAGGACCGACAGAACCCAGGGCATGCCCTTTTCTCACTGTTAGCATAAAAAAAATACAATATTTCTGTTTTTTGCATGTTTTTAAAAATCTATTCAAGATAGTAATTATTTACTTATTATTATGTTATTATTATTTTTTCTCTTCTATATTATGTATTGCATTGAACTGCTGCTGCTAAGTTTACAAACTTCATGTCACATGCTGGTGATAATAAACCTGATTCTGATAACTCAGTCTAACCTCCTGGAAGTGAGGTGGGTCTGCAGTTTCAGTGGATTGGTAATGGCCTGTTTGTACTTCACTACTGTTGGGGAGGAAGCATTAAGAAGAGGGACGCCTCACGTCTTAATAAGCTGGTAAGGAAGGCGGGCTCTGTCGTGGGCAAAGTACTGGAGAGTTTAACATCGGTAGCTGAGCGAAGGGCGCTGAGTAGGCTACGGTCAATTATGGATAACTCTGAACATCCTCTACATAGCACCATCCAGAGACAGAGAAGCAGTTTCAGCGACAGGTTACTATCGATGCAATGCTCCTCAGACAGGATGAAGAGGTCAATACTCCCCAATGCCATTAGGCTTTACAATTCTACCGCCAGGACTTAAGAACTTTTTAAAGCTATTATTAATGCTTTTTGAGATGGTGATTTAGATGCATATCATATTTTTTTTTACTGAGTTAAGTATTGTATGTAATTAGTTTTGCTACAACAAGTGTATGGGACATTGGAAAAAAGTTGAATTTCCCCATGGGGATGAATAAAGTATCTATCTATCTATCTACTAACTAGTGGCTGGAGGTGAGAGTGTAAGAGGTTTGTGCCAAAATATTTCTCTTACCCCCCCCCCCCCACCCTTTCATTGAATCCTTTCAAGTTGTCGTAGTCACAGACTCAATTTCTGGAAGCACCTTCACCATTTACTCAAACTCATTTAAAACTCCCCTGAACATATCTTTGAGGACAAGGAACCCAATTTTTCCCCATTGTCTTCACAGAACTGGAAGGAAGGGTGGCGGAAATTGTATCAGTCACGGTTTTCAAAGGGGTAATTGGACAACTACCTGAGAAAAATAATGCACGATTCACAGAACAAAGGCTGGAAGATGACTGGGGAAGCAGCCCAGTCTCACTGGGATGCACATTTGTGCTTTGGATTAGGTCCACACCATCAGCAACTGCCCTGAATTAATCCCATTCACCAGTCCTTCTGCAGACACTGCCTCCTCAACAATACCTACCCTTTCACCCATCTTCATATTGTCTATAAACTTGGCCACAAAGCCATGAATTCCTTCATCCAAATCTTTGAAAAAACCCTGCAGTCCACCACTGGTCATTGGCATTCAACCAGAAAAGGTCCCCTTTTTTCTCACTCTTTGCCTCCTGCCAGTCATCTTTCCACGTTACTATCTTTCCTTTAATACCCTGAGATCTCACCTTGCTAAGAAGCCTCATGTGTGGCACCTAGTCAAAAGCCTTCTGAAAATCCCCAGGAAGTTAAGTGGGAAAAAAACCTAGCCCATCCAATCTAGTCTGCCCAACTGGGGGCGGCAGAGTCGCATAGCAGTTAGCACAAAGCCAAGACAGCGGAAGTGACCCAGGTTCTATTCTTGCAGCTGTTGCAAGGAATTCATATGTTCTCCCTGTGAGCACATGGTTTTCCTCTCATGGGTTAATTGGTCACACAGGAGCAATCAGGTGCTGAGGACCATTGGGCCACAAGGGCTTGTCACTGTGCTGTACCTCTTCATAATTCTCCTATATCAAGAGCCCACCGTGCCAGGCTACGTCCCGGTGATTTTCACTAATGCTACCACATCTACCTGTAGTGTGGTGACTAGAACTGCATACAACACACCAAGGACAGTTTGAAATGTTTTGTACAGTCGCAGCACAACACCCCCATCTGTCGTTCTCAATGCAACAAACAATAAAGGCCAGCATGCTGAATTCCTTCTTCACCTCTTTATTCACTTTTCGCTGTTTATACTTTGGTACCTCAGCAAAGCAGCCACATAATTAAAGATCCCAGATATTGTCTCTTCTCTCCCCTCCCCACCCTTCCATTGGGCAGAAGATACAAAACCCTGAAAGCATGTACAACCAGGCTCAATATACTTGGATGATCTCTATCTCTATATTCACCCACAATGGCAAGCTCAGAGGAAGAAACTGATGCCTTCTACCAGTCCCTAGACAAAGCACTAGAACAACGTAAATCACAAGAAGCTATTGACATGGGCGACTTCAATGTAAAAGTTGGTGAGGGAAGAGAAGACTATATTGTCGGAGACCAGGGATTGGGAGAACAAAATGAAAGAGGAGAAAAGCTTATATCATGGTGTAAAACAATCAATCAGATAGTCACCAACATTTGGTTTAAACAACATCCAAGGAGGAAATGGACATGGAGAAGCCCAGATGGGAACAACAAAAATCAAATCAGTTACATATCAATAACAGATTCAAAAACTCAATAACTCAATCCTAAAGCTACCCTGGAGCAGACTGTGGAAGCGACCACATACCAGTCATTTGCAAAATGAAAATAAAGATGAGAAAATCAAAGAAACCAAAAAGATCACAACCACTGGATTATCAACTACAAAACAACCCCCGTCTGAAAACAGAATACACAATCAAGGTGAAAAACAGTTTTTACTTGCCGCAGGATGAAGGAGGCAAATCTTCCTGGGACATACTGAAGGAATTCATAGTTGAAGCTGCAAAAGGAACTATACCACGACAAGAGCGGAAAAGTAAGAAATGGATAATTGAAGATACAATACAATTGATGCAACAAAAACAGACCATCAAACCAAGAGACAGTGAAGAATACAAACAACTTTGATAAGACAATACAAAGAAAATGCAGAGAAGCTAAAGACAGATGCTAAATGAGAAATGCTCAGAGATAGAAAAGCTACAAACCCATAACTCTGGAACAAAGTTGATGCACAGTAAGATTAAAGAACTAACAGAGAAATTATCTTGCTCAGCAAGTGGATGCATCAAGGCAAAAGATGGCAACTTAATTATCAGCAAAGAGGAAATCCTAAACAGATGGACAGAATATATAAAAGAACGTTTTGAAGACTAAAGAGGAGAAAAAACAACATAAAGAAGAATCTTGAAGGGCCTAGCATTCTAAAATCAGAAATTCAAGCAGCCATAAATAAAACAAAACATAACAGAGCAACTGGTCCAGACATCATCGCTGTTGATATGATACTGGCCATAGAAGATTTTGGAATAGAGAAAACAGAAATAGCAAATGAAATCTATGATCATGGGGAGATACCTGATGATTTAAGTAAATTAGTGTGAGTTACATCGTAAAATAAGCCTGATGAGCCACGTGGCAAAAATTATTCTCAGAGTAATCATGATGAAAGCAAGACGCTGTATAAAACCAGAAATCAGTAAAGAACTATGCGGCTTTTTGGAAAACACTGGAACCAGAAATGCAATTTTCATGCTACGGATGATTTGTGATCAAGCCATCCAGGTACAAAAAGACATCTACCCATGTTTCATCGACTGTACAAAAGCTTTTGATACTGTCAGACACCAGGATCTTTTGGAAATGCTTCAAGGTCAGTTGTTGAGAGCGCCCTCTTCTTTGTGGTGGCGTGTTGGGGAGGAAGCATTAAGAAGAAGGACGCCTCACGTCTTAATAAGCTGATAAGGAAGGCGGGCTCTGTCGTGGGCAAAGTACTGGAGAGTTTAACATCGGTAGCTGAGCGAAGGGCGCTGAGTAGGCTACGGTCAATTATGGAAAACCCTGAACATCCTCTACATAGCACCATCCAGAGACAGAGAAGCAGTTTCAGCGACAGGTTACTGTCGATGCAATGCTCCTCAGACAGGATGAAGAGGTCAATACTCCCCAATGCCATTAGGCTTTACAATTCAACTGCCAGGACTTAAGAACTTTTTTTAAAGCTATTATTAATGCTTTTTGAGTTAGTGATTTAGATGCATATCATATTATTACTGAGTTAAGTATTGTATGTAATGAGTTTTTGCTACAACAAGTGTATGGGACATTGGAAAAAATGTTGAATTTCCCCATGGGGATGAATAAAGTATCTATCTATCTATCTAAGATCTTGACATAGATGGGAAAGACATACATTCCTAAGAAACTTATACTGGGACCAGATAGCATCCATCAGAACAGAAGGAGAAGCGAGTGAATACGTGAACATCATGAGATGAGTCAGGCAAGGTTGTGTCTTTTCACCAGACTTATTCAACCTGTATAGTGAAGATATCTTAAGTATCAAAGACATTAAAGGATTCACAATTGGAGGCCATAATATAAACAACATCAGATATGCTGATGACATCGTGCTAATAGCCGACTCAGAAACAAAACTTCAAGAACTAGACAGACAGACATACTTCATTGATCCCGAGGGAAATTGGATGACTACTCACTATAGTGGCAGCAGAAAGTAATCACAGAGGCCTCTCAATCAACACAAACAAGACAGGAAGCATGGTCATCTCCAGAAAGACAAACATCCCACAATGTATGATCAAGATTGGAAATACAAACATCAAACAAGTCAACAAATTCAGATATCTTGGCAGCCCGATAACAAGTGATGGCAGGTGCGACACAGATATCAAAAACAGAACAGCAATGGCGAAAGAAGCTTTCCAGAAAATGACGACCATATTAACAGACAGAAAGATGACCATGTACACCAAAAACAGTGCTACGTTTATTCTATCTGGAGTTATGGAAGTGAATGCTGGACTATTTCCCCAGCAATGGAAAAGAGACTAGAAGCAGCTGAATTGTGGTTCTACAGAATGTTAAAAATATCATGGACCACATACACATCAAATGAAGAAATTCTCAGAAGAGCCCGAGCAGTTAGATCACTCATACCAACAATAAGACAACTCAGATTCCTAGGACACATCGTGCAGAAAGATGAACTAGAAAAACTCATATTCTCTCTCTGGAAAGATCGAGGGGAGCAAACTTAGAGGAAGACTTCGGCTTATGTACATCAAAAGCCTAGCCAGGTGGCTACACATTGAGGAAATGGAAGTCATCCAAAGAACAAGGGATAGATCTATATGGAAAACCATAGTCACCAACAACCATAGTCACCAACGTCCACATCGGACATGGTACCTAGACAGACAGACCATGCTCAAGGTCAGCTTCTATCCCACTGTTATAATGCTACTATATAGTCCCCTAGCATGGCAAGATGGACTTTCGTCCATACGATTCACCTCTAAAGATCCTAGGCCACAAGCTGTAGGAGCAGAATTAGGCTATTCAGCCCATCAAGTCTGCTCTATTTCCCTCTCAACATTCTCCTGCCTTCTCCCCATAACCTATCAAGCCCTGACTAATCAAGAACCTATCAACCTCTGCATTAAAGACACCTAATGACGCAGCCTCCGCAACTGCCTATTACAGTGAATTTCATAGATTCACCACTCTCTGGCTAAACAAGTTCCAGAATCAGAATCAGGTTTATTATCACTGGCATGTGACTTGAAATTTGTTAACTTAGCAGCAGCAGTTCAGTAACATACCATTGAAGAAAAAACAGCAAAATAATAATAATTATAATAATCATATATTGAATAGATTAAAAATTGTGCAAAAACAGAAATAATATACATTTTTAAAAGTGAGGTAGTGTCCAGGGTTCAATGTCCATTTAGGAATCGGATGACAGAGGGGAAGAAGCTGTTCCTGAATCACTGAGTGAGTGCCTTTAGGCTATTGTACCTCCTAGTGAGAAAAGGGCATCCCCTGGGTGCTGGAGGTCCTTAATAATGGCCAGTGCCTTTCTGAATTCCTCATCTATTCTAAATGGATGAGACTTTGCCCCTGGTCCTAGACTCACCCGCCTTAGGAAACATCCTCTGCACATCCACTGTCTAGGATTTTCAACATTTGATAGGTTTCAATGAGATCACCCCTTAATTTTCCAAATTCCAGCCAGAGCCATCAAAAACTCCTCATTCAAAACCCCTTTCATTCCCAGAATCATTCTCATGACCCTCCTCTGAACCCTCTCCAATTTCAGCACATCCTTTCTAAAATAAGGGGGCAAAACCTGCTCATTATACTCCAGGCAAAGCCTCGCCAGTGCCTCACAAAGCCTCGCCAGTGCCTCACAAAGCCTCGCCAGTGCCTCACAAAGCCTCGCCAGTGCCTCACAAAGCCTCGCCAGTGCCTTATAAAGCCTCAGCAGTGCCTTATAAAGCCTCAGCATTAAAAAGCCTTATTGCTTTTATATCTGAGTCCTTGTACTTATTTATCTGCACTTTCCTTGTAACCATTACACGTTATCTTGTCCTACCTCAACAGACGGTAAATTTCACCTAATGGTATATGAAATATGGAGGGCCTCGGACAGGACCCTCTGCAGAGAGATTATTTACCAAGGACAAGCAATGGTAAAAGGCTGGAGGCACAATTCCTCGACACATTGGTCAGCATGTACAAAGGCCCTTTTCTTGTGCTCCATAACTAGGAGCCCATTTGCAAAGTATCCGGACTAAGACCCGGAAAGACGAATCCGAATGGATGGCTTTCCTTTGCCAGTATGGAATTGGCGGGCTGAAAGGCCTCCGTTTTGCCTGAGTTTGTCTTCACACCAACCCCGCCACCCACCCCCGGCTCCCCGAGTGTCAAATCGGATTCGGCGGCAGCTCCGAAACGGAGACTGAAGTTACAGAAAGGTAGATCCCCTGTGCCGGACGGCCAGTCAAGATCACCTCCGGTACCCAAAACGGCCACACCACACAGGCTTCGGAGTATTGCCGATCACCCCGGACTGTGACAGAATTGGATGTCTAGATGCCCAGAGACAACTATGATACCTTTCCAACAGTAACAGTAGGGGACTCCATCCCGACCGAGGTTCCTATGGGAACGAAGACCAAGCTTCAGGTTGTTGGAGCGGTAGCCCATCCCGCTAACCCCAGGTGCGCCGTACCTGCTCGCCAAGCCTCGGCCTCCACGTGTTGTCCCGGGACCTGCCGCTGCTCTGCAGCCGAGTGATAGGGTGGAAAGGCGCAGAGCCCACCGTTGGTAGAATCAGCTTCTTGCTGTGGGAAACAGTAATCTTCCTTTCGAGGTCCGGGATCCATCTGCTGCTGGAATTCCAGGAAACGTTGCGCCATGGGATCACACCGAGATCGGGAAGGCTGCAGGCCGCTCACAGCTTAAAGGGAGCAATCCTCAGGGACGCTTCCGGGAGGGAACCCGGTGAGAAATGGGTGCTAATTGATGCGATTGCAATGGAAATCAACTTGTTGTCCAATCAAAAGTTTTCACACAGATCCCGGAAAGAGCAGCCCAATTCCCCTTGACTACGCTACCATCCAACACCGGGTCAAAAGGTGCTAATCAGGGATTTATACAGACCGGGGCACGTGTTCCCTGGACGTCAGACCATCCAATTGGGTGGCTGAAGGCTGGACACTTGAAGGAGAATCGGATTTGGAGCTGGGGGAACAGAAGAGGGACTAGTAGAGGGCCATTCCTAGCTCAAGACTTCAGAGAAATTGGATGATTATGGGGTACAAAGGAGGAGTTGTTGGAGGTTAATTATTGGGTGTGTGGGTAGGTAGGGTTTTATCTGGGACACACACAAAATGCTGCTGGAACACAGCAGGCCAGGCAGCATCTCAGGTCCAAATTGAGAAGCTCAAAAACAGATCCTGAAGCCAACTGGAGTCAGATGGCAGTGGAGACACGTTCCAAGGAAGGATATGTGGCTGTAATAACGGGTCTGGGTCAAAATATGATCGAAAAGTTGAAGGGCCGAAGGAATTATAGATGGGGAGCAGCGAGAACTCCCGTCGAAGAGAAGATTTAAACTTCTTCAGTGTAGGCATCACTGGCAGAGGCTTCACAGCAGTGAATTTAAAGAGCAAACACAAGGAAATCTGCAGATGCTGGAAATTCAGACAACACACACAACAAACAAACAGCATCTGATGCTGCCTGGCCTGCTGTGTTCCACCAGCATTTTGTGTGTGTTGTTTGAATTTCCAGCATCTGCAGATTTTATCTGGCTATTGGGATTGGGATGAATAACTGGATTGGAGCAGGGGATATTATTGTGTAGTTGGAAATGGATTGGAGTTTTCTGGCAATCTGTGTATATGCAGAGAATAGTGAGTGTGTGGAATGGGCTGCTGGCAACAGTGGTGGAGGCGGATACCATAGGGTTTTTTTTAAAGAGACTCCTGGACAGGTATATGGAGCTCAGAAAATTAGAGGGCTATGGGTAACCCTAGGTAATTTCTAAGATAAAGACATGTTCAGCACTGCTTTGTGGGCCGAAGGGCCTGTATTGTGCTGTAGGTTTCCTATAGTATTGTTTTTATATTTATTGTATTTTATTTGTTTTGTTTATTGTGTTCTGTATGTTTCTTCTGTGTTTTTATATACTGCATTGAATCCGGAGCAATAATCAATTCATTGTTCTTCACACTTGTGTATTGAAGAATGATAATCTTGGAAAATGCCTCCTTGCTTTTACCCTATCTATACCCCTCATACTTTTGTATACCACTATCACTTCTGCACTTCCAGATCCCATTGTTCTACTGCACTCATCAGTGCCCTGTTATTCACTGTCTATATCCCTAGGTTCATCCTTCCAAAGTGCAAAACCTCACACCATTTTTTCCAGTCTATTTTTCCATTTGGTTCAGATTGTGCTGCAAGCTTTGATAGTCTTCCACACTGTCCATTACAACCCAGGCTTGGTGTCATCCACAAAAGTTGCTGATCCAGTTTACCACTACATGACAAACAACAATAGACCCAGCACCGGTACTTGTGTCACTCCTCTGGTCAGAGAGGCAATCATCTACTACTATTTTCTGCCTTCTCCTGCAAAGCCAGTATCAAATCCAATCTGCTACTTCAACCGGAATGCCAAGTGACTGAACCTTCTTGACCATCCTCCCATGTTGGACTCGTCAAAGGTCTTGCTAAAGTCTATGTAGACAACGTCCACTGCCTTTCCTTCATCAACTTTTCTGGTAACATCCTTGGAAAGGAAAGTTAGGCACGACCTACCACACGTAAAGCCATGCTGACTTCCTAATCAGTCCCTGTCTATCCAAATACTTATATGTCCAGTCCTTGGAACACCTTCCGATAAATTTCCCACAACTGATGTCTGGCTTACTAGCCTTTAACTTCCAGGCTTATTCTTAGAGCCTTTCTTAAACAATTGAATGATATTTGCTATCCTCCAGTCCTCTGGCTCCTCACCATGGCGAAGGACATTTTAATATATTTCTATTGAAGGAATGATAAGGTCTGAGGGGACACCTTATCAGGCCCAAGAGATTTCTCCTCTTTAATTCACCTCAAGACATCAAGATTATCTTTCATAATCCCAATCTGATCCATGACCTCATGACTCTTTTCTACAGTCTCTGTGTCTGTCTCAGCAGAGTCCTGGGCATATCTTTCAAGTTGTCCCCAGGTGTAGCCCATTTTAGTTGAAGATCCTTGCTCTCCCGCAGATGAGGTATTTGGAGCTTGATTCTGTAGATCTGGGTTTCCCCCATACCCAACCCTCCACCTTTCACAGCTGGGCCTTGGGACCATACATGGCAGAGCAAATACAGAAGCAAAAAAATAATTTAATACAGAGGCTCCCAGCCTTTTTTATGACATGAGCCAATACGATGAATGAAGAGGCCTTCGGCCTCCAGGTTGGGAAACTCAGATTAAATTTCTGTTTTGGCTTTGTGCATATATGATCCTCACAGTCTCAAATCCAGCCAACATCTTGATAATCCCTTTTACACCTTTTCTCATCTTTCACATAATCAAGAGCTTTTGTGGGGAAACAGGACCTTCAGCCCATCAAGTCTGTACTGACCCTCAACTAACCATTGGCACTAATCCTACACTGACCCTATTTTCATTCACACCATTTGGGAATCTGTTCCCCCCCCCCCCCAGCATAACATATTATCAACATTGCTCAGCCTTCACCATCAATATCCTTGGGGTCCTCATTGACCAGAAACTTAACTGACCCACCATGAGACCAGGTCAGTGGCTATGGATCCAGCAGTAAATGACCCACCTCCTGGCATCCCTAGACATTTCTAGCATCTATCAGATATGTCAGGAGTGTGTTGGAGCCTCCTCGGCCTGCCTGGATAGTGATTGGCAATAGTCAGGACAAAGTAACCCTTTCATTTGGGCTCTCCTGTGGCTGAAAGAAGACTAAAGCTGGGAGCTTATCATTCCCATCTCTCTCTTTTCTCTCCTCTCATTCTCTCCGGTCCTTTCTCTCTCTGTCTCCCCATCTTTTCATTTCAGCTGTTCAGGAAGATTGAGACTTTGAGGCGAATGAGGAAGGCAAGGGAGAGTTTCAGAGCCAACTGCCTGCCTGTTGATTGCTGCCAGAGAAGGAGTCTGTGAGTGGCCTATCGATGTGTGGCTCGCTGTGGCAGGCGGGTAGGCCTCTCTGCCTCGGGTGGTGTCCCTCTCTTCCGATGAATGTCGGTGGTATCGTGGTTCTGCGGTTATGGATTGGACTGTGGACCTTTTCAGATTGATGGTTTGTATATTCAGTGTTCTTTTGCCACCTGTTCCTTTTCCGTTTTGTTGTGCAAGGGAGGGGTTTTGGGGGTTGATGTTCTGTTAATTTTTTTGTGCAGGGGAAGGGTTGATTTTTGGGGGTCATTTTTCCTGTTCTGTTTTGCGTGGGAGGGTTTGATGATTGGGATACTGTTCTTTCTTGTACAGCCGGGAGTGGGTTTGATGTTTCTCTCTAAACGACTTTTATGTCCTTTCTTTGTTCCGTGGCTATCTGGAGAAGACAAATTTCAGAGTCATATATGGGTGCATGTTTTGATAATAAATGAATATTTGAACCTTTGAAAATCAGGCCATTTGGCCCATGAGTTCTGCTCCATCATTCAGATGTGACTGATTTATTTTCCCCTGCCCTCTCCTCATAAACTTTGACACCCTTACTATTCAAGAACCTATCAACCTCCAGTTTAAAAAGATCCAATGACTTGGCCTCCACAGCTGTTTGTGGCAATGAATTCCACAGATTCACCATCCTCTGGCTAAAGAAATTTCTCTTCATCTCTATTTGGATGTCCTTCTATTCTGATGCTGTGCCTTATGGTCTTAGACTCTCCCACTATAAGAAACATCTCTCCACGTCCACTCTGTCTAAGCCTTTCAATTCAGCGTAACATCGAAAACTTCAACAAACTTCTTTAGATGTAGTGAAGAGTATATTGATTGCCTGCATCACAGCCTGGTATGGGAACAATAATTCCATTGAATGGAAAATCCTACAAAAAAGTAGTGGATATGGCCCAGTCTATCATGTGTAAAGCCCTCCCCAGCATTGAAACACTATGTGAAATACTGTCATAGGAAAGCAGCATCCATCATTGGGGAACCCGACCATCCCACTACTCTTTTCTCACTTCTGCCATCAGGGAGAAGGTATAGGAGCCTCAGGACCCAAGCACCAGGTTCAGGAACAGTTATTACCCCTCCACCATCAGGCTCTTGAACCAAAGAGGATAACTTCACTTGCCCCATCTTTGAAATATTTCCACAACCAATGGATTCACTTTCAAGGACTCTTCATCTCATATTCTTGATATTCATTGCTTATTTATTATAATTATTTCTTGCTTTTTGTATTTGCACAGTTTGTTGTCTTCTGCTCTCCTGTTGAACATCCAAGTTGGATGCTCTTTCATTGATTCTATTATGGTTATTATTCTATAGATTTGCTGAATATGCCCATGTGAAAATGAATCTCAGGGTTGTATATGGTGACATACTATATATGTACTTTGATAATAAATTTACTTTGAACTTTGAATAATATTCAATAGATTTCAATGAGATAGTTAACAAGCCACATGAACTAAACTTTCACCATGAGATCCAAAATTTCTCTGCCATTTTTATAAAAATATCCAAAATTTGGGGGGGCCGTCACGTGATGATGTAGGATCGAGACGTGGAAATCCAGCTCTCCCGTAAAAAAACAGTAAAATAATGTTTATGTAACACTTACCCAACAGGCTGGTATATGGCGAGGGGAAAAGGAGGTCCAGCCACACACCAACCCACCTCCTGTACACACAGGTGCTGTGAGAATCGCGTTTATGCCTCGCGCCCGCCAACAGTATCAAACCCACAACAAATACCGGTATGAAATACACTTTAAAGAGTTTACTAGGATTAAAAGAGTATTAGGCAATACAATATATATATATATACAAGAAAAAAACAAAAGGCGCCAACTTATCAAAGTTCAGTCAGTTTAGTGCACTCGTTGGAGCTCAACCATCGAACCATTCGACTCCTCGGTGGTCGTCCTCCCGACTTCCACTTCGGACTCCCCGGTGGTCGTCCGAGCGCACATCCTCCTTCCTCGGCGTCTCCCTCCGGACTCCTCACACCCCAAGCCCGCGCAACCCCTCCCCCAAGTTCCCAGCCTCACAAAACACAATAACATTCCCCATTGATTAACAAATGAATACAATTACCATATCAGCCATGCTAAAGCGAAACAACGGTGAGAGAAACTTTTAACAGACAAAGAAGCATTCCTACTCGTAACAAACCAAAGAAGCCCTTTTTAGTAACATACACAGGACATTGTACATTTAAGTGAAGAAAAGTTAGTAAATACTTTCTAAAAATTACTTATAAACTACTCAGGATTGTCTTTAGATATGTCTCCTAAACAGAAACAGAAGAAAACTACTACTTTGAAGACAGTACGAGTTGGGAAGGAAACAAGGCCGACCATTATGACGGAGCCTCGTACTCAGGTTGGACCTCTTCTTGGTGAGGTGCACTTCGCCTCTGGTGGTGCAGAACAGGAAACTGTGGCAACATTAACAGTCTCTAAGAAGGAGCAGCAGGAACTGTACATGCGTGAAGAAATGGGCATGCGCAAATGGGCAAACCAAACTACAAATCCCAGCTACAACTGAAAGTGAAAGTGAATCGGAAGTGGAGTCGGATTCTCTGGACAACACAGTTGAAGATGAGGAGGGAAAAGAAGAAGAACAGCAGGAAGAGGTTGGAAGTGGAAGATCTCCTGGAGACATAAGAAAAGCCTTGCTGCAAATAATGCATAAATTAAAAGAATTAAAAACATTAAAAGTAATAAAAACAAATATTAAAAATATGAAGATTATGTTTGATAAAGTTGTGAAAAAACAGGAGAAAATGGATAAGGAAGTTAAAAAGTTGGAAGAAATAACGGAGACACCATTGATAGAGTGAACAAAATGGAAGATAATATCCTTGCCTGGACATCAGAAAGAAAGCGGTTGTTGGAAAAAGTGGACATGCTTGAAAATTTTAGCAGACGAAATAATATTAAGATTTTTGGTCTTAAAGAAGGTATAGAGGGACATGATCCAATAAAATTTTTTCAAAAATGGATCCTGGAAAATTTGGAAATGGAAGAGGGAAATCAGTTAATTGAAATCGAAAGGGATCATAGACCCTTAAGACCAAAACCTCAACATGATCAAGACCCACGACCAATCTTGATAAAATGCTTAATATATCAAGATAAAGAAAGGATCCTGAAGGCAGCTGCCCAACGTGCCAGAAAGAGAAACGGGCCATTGAAGTTAGAAGGGAAAACAGTTCTTTTCTATCCTGACATAAGTTATGACCTTTTGAAGAGAAAGAAAGAATTTAACCCAGTGAAAAAAGTCTTATGGGAAAAGGGTTATAAATTTATACTGCGCCACCCGGCAACACTGATAATTTTTTTGGATGATGAGAAAAGAAGATTTTTTACTGATTATCGGAAAGCAAAGGAGTTTACACAAGAACTCCCAAATATTCGCTAGACACAGCTAAGAATTTATGGAAGCGAAATGGATTAAAAATGAAGACTGAGATAGTGACTGGATTTGATGGATATTTAAGGACAGAAGAATATACAAATATACTCTTAATTATATGATAGAGGGGGAGAAAAGTAAAAATTTGAGGAATATTAATCGAGAGTAGTGGTATTATTTTTTCTTCTCTTACATATACCTTTTTTTCATTACGGGGGAGCTGGGGGAACTTCTGATCGATCGCTCTGGGATTCACATGTGTAATCATGGCGATTGCCATGACCCGTACAACGAAGGGGGGTAATGTTGTGGGTTTTTTCATTCACAGCATTAGTAGGGGGATATTTTGTTATCTTTTTCTTTATAATCTACCTTTCTTCTATCTTTCCTTCTTTGCCTGGATGATCGGGGGGGGGGGGGGGTGGTGGGAGACACATAGCAACATGGAGAATTTTAAAAAGATTCCCCAAGGTACTACGAGAGCTGAAATATTATGTATAGTTATAGATTGGACTAACCTTGTTAAAAATAATGACTAATTTACTGAACTTTTAAGTTTTAATGTTAATGGGCTTAATGATCCGGTGAAAAGAAAAAGAATTTTAACATACATTAAGAAAATGAAAATAGATATAGCCTTTTTACAGGAAACCCATTTAACAGAGATAGAACATCAGAAATTAAAGAGTGATTGGGTTGGAAATGTTATTACAGTTTCATTTAATTCAAAGGCAAGGGGAGTTGCAATCTTGGTTAATACAACTTTACCAATTAAAATATAAAATGTATTAATTGATTCTGCGGGGAGATATGTGATTATACATTGTCAAATCTTTTCAGAATTATGGACTCTTATGAATATTTATGCACCAAATGAAAATGATGTAAAATTTATACAAGAGGCCCTTTTGAATTTGGCTGACGCACATGATAAAATATTAATAGGTGGAGACTTTAACTTTTGTCTATACCCAGTATTAGACAGGTCAACAAAGGTTGTTACAAAATCAAAAGTAGTAAAATTAACTTTATCATTGATGAAAGATTTAAATTTGATTGATATATGGAGAAAAATTAACCCAAGAGAAAGAGATTATTCATTTTATTCAAATAGACATAAAACTTACTCAAGGATAGATTTTTTTCCTATTATCAACGAATATTCAAGATAGAGTGAAAAATATGGAATATAAAGCAAGAATATTGTCAGATCATTCCCCCTTGATAATGACAATGATAATGATGGATAAAGAGGAACCGATTTACAGATGGAGATTTAATTCAATAACGTCAAGATTTTTGTGATTTTATGAAAAAACAGATTCAGTTTTTTTTAGATACAAATTTACATTCAGTTGATGATAAACTTGTATTATGGGAAGCGATAAAGGCATATTTGAGGGGCCAGATAATAAGTTATACTTCTAAAATTTAGAAGGAATATATGGTAGAAACAGATTAATTGGAAAAAGAGATTACAAAATTAGAAAAAGAATCTCAAAAATATATGACAGAAGAAAAACGAAGACAACTTGTTAATAAGAAGCTACAATATAATATGCTCCAAACATACCGAACAGAAAAAGCAATTATGAGAACTAAAAAGAAATATTACGAACTAGGTGAAAGATCACATAAGATTCTTGCTTGGCAGTTAAAAACAGACCAGGCTTCCAAAACGATAAATGCAATTAGAACAAGTGTAAATAAAATTACTTATAAACCTTTAGAAATTAATGAAACTTTTAAAAGTTTTTATTCTGAATTATATCAATCAGAATCAGAAAATGATATTGTTCAGATAGAAAGGTTTTTATCACAAATAACTCTTCCAAAATTGAATTCGGAAGAACAGAAGGGATTAGATATGCCTTTTACATTAAAAGAGGTCGAAGAAGCTTTAGGATCACTTCAGAGTAATAAATCTCCAGGAGAAGATGGTTTTCCACCTGAATTTTATAAAAAGTTTAAAGATTTATTAATTCCTCCTTTTATGGAGTTAATACGTCAAGCGGAAAGAACGCATAAACTTCCAGAATCTTTTTCGACAGCGATTTTAATAGTATTACCAAAAAAAGATAGAGATCTTTTAAAGCCAACATCATATAGGCCTATTTCTTTGTTGAACATGGACTATAAAATAATAGCAAAGATTTTATCTAATAGATTATCTAAATACTTACCAAAATTCATACATATGGATCAAACAGGATTTATTAAAAACAGACAATCGGCAGATAATGTAACTCGGTTACTTAGCATAATTCATCTGGCACAAAAGAGGGAGGAAATGAGTGTGGCAGTTGCTTTAGATGCAGAAAAAGCATTTGATAGATTGGAATGGGATTTTTTATTTAAGGTATTGGAAAAATATGGATTAGGAGTATCTTTTATAAATTGGATTAAAACCTTAAATACTAATCCCAAAGCTAAAGTAGTGACAAACGGCCAAATTTCAACACCATTTCAGTTAACAAGGTCAACTAGACAAGGTTGTCCATTATCACCTGCTTTATTTGTATTGGCGATAGAACCATTAGCTGAATTAATTAGAACTGACTCAGATATTATGGATTTCAGATTAACCTATTTGCTGATGATGTTCTGATTTATCTAACAAACCCATTATATTCGTTGCCTGAATTATCTTTTAGATTGGAAGAAAGAATCCCTTATATTAAAACATTTGATTGATCTATGGAATAAGACAAATGTTGATGATGAGATAAAGAAATCTTTATTAGCAAAGAGACCTCTAATTCAGAATAGATTTATTCCTTTTACCATGGATAACCAACTCTTATATAGCTGGTTTCAAAAAGGGTTTAGATATGTTTTGAAGGAGGTATATTAATATCATTTGATCAATTAAAGAATAAATATAAAATATCAAATAACACTCTTTTCTGTTATTTCCAATTAAGGGCTTATTTAAGAGATAAACTGGGTCAAACAATGTTAATGCCGAAACCTAATGAAATAGAAACTTTAATTCAAAAAGAAAAAAATTTAAAAATTACTTCTTGTATTTATAATTTGATTCAAAAACAGACAATTAAACAAGGAATTCATAAGTCAAAACAAAAATGGGAAACTGATTTGAATATTAAAATTGATGAAACAAGTTGGTCAAGATTATGTCTTGACAGTATGACAAATATAACAAATATCCGACTTAGATTAGTACAATACAATTTTTTACATCAATTATATATTACACCACAAAAAATAAATAGATTAAACCCCAAATTTATCTGATCAATTTTTTTCGATGTAATCAAGACATTGGTACTTTTTTACACTCTACTTGGTCTTGTTTTAAAATTCAACCTTTCTGGACAAATTTAAGAGTTTTATTGGAACACAACTTCCACATAACCCAATATTATTTTTACGAGGTGATATTGAAGGGATAAAACCGAAACCTAAATTGAACAAGTATCAGAAAGAATTCATAAAAATTGCATTGGCAGTAGCCAAAAAGGTTATTGCAATTACTTGGAAATTGGATTCATACTTAAGTATGGATCGTTGGAAGAATGAAATTTTTAGCTGCATTCCATTTGAAAAAAATTACTTATAATTTAAGAAATAAATATGACATATTTCTGAAAATTTGGTGCCCTTATTTACAAAAGATGGGATTAAGTATATAGGTGCTCCAAAGATAAAGTTATTGGTCATCTGGGGAAAGAAATAAATACATATATTAAAGCTATTTTGAATTCCATGGAGCATGTGGGGATCTTCCGATATCCAGGCAGTCTTTCTTTTTTTTCTTCTTTCTTTTTTTCTCTCTTTTTTTTATACATAGGGATATGTTAGGAGGAGGGGTTAAGGGGAGGGGGGATGGTTGATATTATTCTATTCTACTCTATGTAACCTATTTAAAAATTTAATTAAATTTTTTTTTAAATGTCCAAAATTTTCAAGGAGATTTATAAGAATTTTTTTGTGGTATGATCACTGTGGGAAGACACCACAGGAAGCTCGCACAGGTGTATTGTAACTGGATAGTATTCTGTTTTCAGTAATATTTGAATTTGGGATAAATATTTGCCATGAATATTGGAGGATCTTCTTTGCTGTCTACAATCAAACTGTGGGTTCTTGAGTCTCACTGGGTGAAGCCTTTCAACTGTGGCTGATTTACGAGGGGTGATTGACAAGTTCATGGCCTAAGGTAGAAGGAGTCAATTTTAGAAAACCTAGCACATTTATTTTTCAACATAGTCCCCTCCTACAGTTATACACTTAGTCCAGCGGTCATGGAGCATACGGATCTTGGACCTCCAGAAAGTGTCCACAGCATGGGTGATTGATACTTTCATGGCCTAAGGTAGAAGGAGATGAGTTTACAGCTCTCGTTACATGCACATGCACTTCAACTCTTTGAGTGATTATGCAGAAAGTTTGAAGTTAATAACTCATCTCCTTCTACCTTAGGCCACAAACTTATCATTCACCCCTGCTGTGGGCACTCTCTGGAGGTCCAGGATCCGTATACTCCAAGACCACTGGACTAAGTGTGTAAATGTAGGAGAGGACTATGTTGAAAAATAAATGTGCTAGGTTTTCTAAAATTGACACCCTCTATCTTAGGCCATGAACTTATCAATCACCCCTCGTATTATCCTTCTCAGTCCAATTCTCCTGCCTTCTCCTCATAAACTTTGACACTCTTACTAATCAAGAACCTATCAACCTCCAGTTTAAACATATCCAATGATAAAGTAGCCTACAGGATGATAATAGACAACAAAAGAAAAGAGAGAAGAATCAGAACCAACGTTATTATCATCGACGTGAAACCTCTTGTTTTGTGGCAGCAGTACAGCACCAGATTAAAAAGGAACTTGAGTCACAACAATAAATAAATCTGTGCCAAAAAGGACTAGTGAGGCAGTGTTCATGGACTGTTCAGAAATCTAATGGCGGGGGGAAGAAAATTTCCCTAAAATGGTCAGTGTGGGTCTTCAGGCTCCTGTACCTCGTCTCTGATGGTAGTAATGAGAAGAGGGCATCTGATGGATGGTGAGGGTCCTAGTGATGGATACTGCCTTCTTGAGGCAGCACAGGCTTGTGCCGGGCCAGTGATGGAGCTTGCTGTGTCTCTGTAGTCTCTTGCTATCCTGTGCATTGCTGACTCCATCCCAGGCGGTATGGAGTCCTACCAGTCAGAGTACTGCTCACAGCATTTGTGGAAATATATGTTTGACCCAGGATAGATTCTCTGACACCCAGGAATTTGAAGCTGCTCGTCCTTTCCACTGCTGAGCCCCCGATGAAGACTGATGTGTTCTCCCAGTGTCTCCTTGCTGAAGCCCACCTTCAATTCCTTGGTCTTACTGACACTGAGTGCAAAGTTGTTGTCGCTATGCCATTCACCTGGCTCATCTGTCTCACTCCTGTATGCCTCCCTGTCACAATTTGAAATTGTGCCATCAGGTGATGATGCTGTTAGAGCTGTGCTTAGCCACACAGCCATGTGTGTAGAGAGAGCATAGAGCAGTGGGTTAAGCATACATCCTTGAAAAATGCCCGAGTTGATGGTCAGTGAGGAGGAGGTATAATTACCAATCCACACTGACTGTGGTCTCCCATTAAGGAAGTCACAAATCCATTTGCAGAGGTCATAAACACAAGAGATATTGCAAATGCTGAAAATGTAGAGCAATATACAGAAAGTGCTGCAGGAACTTGGGCGTAATCTAAGGAAATGAATAAACAGTCAATGTTTCAGGCCAAGACTCTTCATCAGGACTGGGAGGGAAAGGGGAAGAAGGCAGAATAAGAGGGAGGGGTGAGGAAGGTGTACAAGCAAGAAGCTGATGGGTGAAACCAGGTGGGTGGGGGAGGGTTATAAAATAGGAAGCTGGGAGACAGACAGACATACTTTATTGATCCCGAGGGAAATTGGGTTTCGTTACAGCCGCACCAACCAAGAATAGTGTAGAAATATAGCAATATAAAACCGTAAATAATTAAATAATAATAAGTTAATCATGCCGAGTGGAAATAAGTCCAGGACCAGCCTATTGGCTCAGGGTGTCTGACACTCCAAGGGAGGAGTTGTAAAGTTTGATGGCCACAGGCAAGAATGACTTCCTATGACGCTCAGTGTTACATCTCGGTTGAATGAGTCTCTGGCTGAATGTACTCCTGTGCCTAACCAGTACATTATGGAGTGGATGGGAGTCATTGTCCAAGATGGCATGCAACTTGGACAGCATCCTCTTTTCAGACACCACCGTCAGAGAGTCCAGTTCCACCCCCACAACATCACTGGCCTTACGAACAAGTTTGTTGATTCTGTTGGTGTCTGCTACCCTCAGCCTGCTGCCCCAGCACACAACAGCAAACATGATAGCACTGGCCACCACAGCCTTGTAGAACATCCTTAGCATTGTCCGGCAGATGTTAAAGGACCTCAGTCTCCTCAGAAAATAGAGACGGCTCTGACCCTTCTTGTAGACAGCCTCAGTGTTCTTTGACCAGTCCAGGGACTTATTAGGGAGAGTCAACATGGCTTTGTGCATGGTGGGTCATGTTTAACAAATCTAGGTATATATGCTGAGGTAGTAAATCAGATTAGACATTGGCTCAATGGGAGAAGCCAGAGAGTGGTAGTGGAGGATTGCTTCCCTGAGTGGAGGCCTGTGACTAGTGGTGTGCCACAGGGATCAGTGCTGGGTCCATTGTTATTTGTCATCTATATCAATGATCTGGATGATAATGTGTTAAATTGGATCAGCAAATTTGCTGTTGATACAAAGATTGGAGGTGTGGTGAACAGTGAGGAAGGTTTTCAAAGTTTGCAGAGGGATTTGGACCAGCTGAAAAATGGGCTGAAAAATGGCAGATGGAGTTTAATAGAGACAAGTGTGAGGTATTGCACTTTGGAAGGACAAACCAAGGTAGAACATACAAGGTAACTGGTAGGGCACTGAGGAGTGCAGTAGGACAGAGGGATCTGGGAATACAGATACAAAATTCCTTAAAAGTGATGTCACAGGTAGATAGGGTAGTAAAGAGGGCTTTTGGTACATTGGCCTTTATAAATCAAAGTATTGAGTATAAGAGTTGGAATGTCATGGTGAGGTTATATAAGACATTGGTGAGGCCAAATTTGGAGTACTGTGTGCAATTTTGGTCACCTAATTACACAAAGAATATTAGTAAGGTTGAAAGAGTGCAGAGAAGGTTTACAAGAATGTTGCCGGGACTTGAGAAACTGAGTTACAGAGAAAGGTTGAATAGGTTAGGACTTTATTCCCTGGAGCGTAGAAGAATGAGGGGAGATTTGATAGAGGTGTATAAAATTATGATGGGTATAGATAGAGTGAATGCAAGCAAGCTTTTTCCACTGAGGCTAGGGGAGAAATAAACCAGAGGACATGAGTTAAGAGTGAAAAGGGAAACGTTTAAAAGGGAACATTAGGGGGAGCTTCTTCACACAGAGAGTGGTGGGAGTGTGGAATGAGCTGCCAGATGAAGTGGTGAATGCAGGCTCACTTTTAACATTTAAGAAAAACTTGGACAGGTACATGGATGAGAGGGGTTTGGAGGGATATGGTCCAGGTGCAGGTCAGTGGGACTTGACAGAAAAATGGTTCGGCACAGCCAAGAAGGGCCAAAAGGGCCTGTTTCTGTGCTGTAATGTTCTATGGTTCTAAAGGAAAGGAGGAGGGGCACTAGGGGTGGATGATAGTAGGCAGGTGAGTAGAAGAGAAGGGGTAATGGGGGGCAGAATGGGAAATTAAAGCGGGAAGGGGAGGGAGAAATATTACCAGAAGTTGGACAAGTTGATGTTCATGCCACCAGGCTACTCAGACAGAATATGAGGTGGTGCTCCTCCAACCTGACAGAAGCCTCATCATGTCTGTAGAGGTACAAAGGTGCTGAGTTTTCAAGTTTGTAGACTTCAAAAGTTGGTGTGGGTAATGTAAATGCCTGCAATGAACAAGGCCAAGCCACTTAACACACTGAGTCAGACATGCACCCAATGAAAATATGGTTTGTGCGAAGCTCGGGCTGTAGTATCAATGCTAGACATGTGTCCTAGATAAAGAGAAGAACAGGATCCATCATCTGATGCAAATACCCCACACCTTTTCATCACTACCAGCCTAGACTCCGGAACTCCCGCCCCAGTAGCTTTCTGAGCTCATGAGGACTGCAGAGGCTCACTCCCACCCTCTCAGTTAAGGATCAGTATTAATTGCTACAGGGTGGTGGACTGGAGATGAGTCACCAGCAAAGGAGACGTAAAGCACCTTCTCTCTGCTAACCAGCAGGTCACCGCTGGGCAAATTGTTACACCTCCTTAGCATCACCCTACCCCCTTCCTCCATGATCAGGGTCACGTGAAACCATGGGAGCAGTTGGTGCATATCACAAATCCTGCTTATGCAACCACTGACAATCTCAGAAGAGTATTGATAATGGCTGGGATCACCCGTCTTGTGAAGACACTGCCCAGAGGAAGGCAATGGCAAACCACTTCTGCAGAAAAAATTTGCCCAGAACAATCATGGTCACCATGATCGCCTACAATGTACGACACAGCACATAACGATGATGATGATTAATTGCTGCGTTTCTGATGATGCACACACTCAAGACAATGAGTATGAAGAAATGAATTTGCTATTCTGCCTGCTGGTGCTGAATGAATATGCCAGGACTGTCACTGAACGTAGCTACAAGGCATGCTGTCACAGGAAAACACCTTCCATCATGAAGGATTTGCACCATCCACGCCATGCTCTCTTCTTGCTACTGCCAGCAGGAAGGAGGCACAGAAGCCTCAGGACTCACAAACAGTTATTCCCCCTCAACCATCAGGCTCTTGAACCAGTGGGGATAACTCCACTCAACTTCATTCATCTCAACACTGAACTGATTCCACAACCAACGGACTCACTTGCAAGGACTTTACAACTCATGTTTTTGATATTTATTGTATACATTTGTTGTTATTTTATTTTTTTCTCTTTTTGAATTTGTAAGTGAATGTGTGGCCGAGGAACTGGTGCAGGGATCAGGGTTTAGGTTTATGGATCTTTCGGATCTCTTCGGGGGGAGGTACAACCTGTACAAAAGGGATGGGCTACAGCTGAACCCGAGGGAAACCAATATCCTTCTGGGCAAGTTTGCTAGAGCTGTTCAGGAGGGTTTAAACTAATTTGGCAGGGGGATGGGAGCTGGAGATGAGATAGTTGGTTTACAAACAGAGGGAATATGTCGTGAGACTGCTAGCAAGTTGATGGGGCAAAACTGCAGTTCAACAGAACGAGTTGCAATGTAAAAGGCGGACATAATTGAAAAATGTGAGTGGAGGTCTGAAGGTGTTATGATTGAATGTGAGCAGTATACGGAATAAGGTAGATGAACTTAAGCACAGTTTCAGATTGGCAGGTATGATGTAGGCATCACTGAATCATGGCTGAAAGAAGATTATAGATGAGCGCTTAAGGATACACATTGCATCGAAAGGACAGGCAGGTAGGCTGGTGGGGGGGGGGGTGACATGGCTCTGTTGGTTAAAAAAAATGAAGTCGAATCATTAGGAAGAAGTGATACAGAATCAGGTGTTGAATTATTGTGGGTAGAGCTAAGGAACTGCAAGAGTAAAAAGACCCCGAGGAGTGGTACATACATATCCCCAAACAGTAGTAAAGATGGTAGGCGCTTCAGATCCCTCCAGACTAAGACTAATAGGCACTGGAGAAGTTTTTTCCCTACTGCGGTCACTTTGCTGAACAGTTAACTGCCGGTTAACTGTCGGCTAACTATTACTTGGATTGCACTACCTGTGTGTATAATCTATATTTTCATTTATATTTATCATTATTATTGTTATGAGCAGAGAGACAACATCTGCCGGAAGTAAATTTCTTGTATGTGCATAGGTACTTGGCGATTAAAGTCTGATTCTGATTCTGATGTGGTCTACAAACACAATGGGAGATAGAAAATGCATGTGAAAATGGCAATGTTACAATAGTCATGAGGGATTTCAATATGCAGGTAGATTGGGAAGATTAGGTTGAATTTCTAGAATGCCTACACTTTTTAGAGTAGCTCATGATTGAGCCCACCAGGGATCAGCTGTTCTGGAATAGGTGTTGTGCAAAGAACCAGAATTGATTAGCGAGCTTAAGGTAAAGTTCCACAAAGTTCCACATGGAAGGTTAGTTAAGAAGGTTCAGTCGTTAGGTATTAATGCTGGAGTAATAAAATGGATTCAACAGTGGCTAGATGGGAGATGCCAGAGAGTAGTGGTGGATAATTGTTTATCGGGATGGAGGCCGGTGACTAGCGGGGTGCCTCAGGGATCTGTTTTGGGCCCAATGTTGTTTGTAATATACATAAATGATCTGGATGATGGGGTGGTAAATTGGATTAGTAAGTATGCCGATGATACTAAGGTAGGAGGTGTTGTGAATAATGAGGTGGGTTTTCAAAGCTTGCAGGGAGATTTAGAAGGTGGAGTCTCATGTAGGTGGTGAAGAAGGCTTTTGGAACGCTGGCCTTTATAAATCAGAGCATTGAGTACAGAAGTTGAGATGTAATGTTAAAATTGTACAAGGCATTGGTAAGGCCAAATTTAGAATATTGTGTACAGTTCTGGTCACCGAATTATAGGAAAGATATCAATAAATTGAGAGAGTGCAGAGAGGATTTACTAGGATGTTACCTGGGTTTCAGCACTTAAGTTACAGAGAAAGGTTGAACAAGTTAGGTCTCTATTCATTGGAGCGTAGAAGGTTGAGGGGTGATTTGATCGAGGTATTTAAAATTTTGAGAGGGATAGATAGAGTTGACATGAATAGGCTGTTTCCATTGAGAGTAGGGGAGATTCAAACGAGAGGACATGATTTGAGAGTTAGGGGGCAAAAGTTTAAGGGAAACACGAGGGGGTATTTCTTTACTCAGAGAGTGATAGCTGTGTGGAATGAGCTTCTTGTAGAAGTAGTAGAGGCCAGTTCAGTTGTGTCATTTAAGGTAAAATTGGATAGGTATATGGACAGGAGAGGAGTGGAGGGTTAGGGGCTGAGTGCGGGTAGGTGGGACTAGGTGAGATTAAGAGTTCGGCACGGACTAGGAGGGCCGAGATGGCCTGTTTCCGTGCTGTGATTGTTATATGGTTATAAAGAACCCTTGGGAGAGAGAGAGAGAGAGAGAGAGATCATAATATGTTTGAATTTACCCTGAAATTTGAATAAGAGAAGCTAAAGTCAGATGTATCGATATTACAGTGGAGTAAGAGGAATTACGGAGGCACAAGAGAGGATGTGTTCAGAATTGACTGGAAAAGGACACTTTCAGGGATGACAGTGGAGCAGCAATGGCTGGAATTTCTGGAAGCAATTTGGAAGGCGCATGATATATGTAGATCCTAACGAAGATGAAGTATTGTAAGGGCAAATGACACAACGTGACTGACAAGAGAAGCAAAAGCCAACTTAAAAGCCAAAGAGAGGAAAAAAATAGAGATGTCAGAGGATTAGGAAGCTTTTAAAAACCAATGCTGAGTCCCTCCAGCATTTTGTGTGCGCTGCTTGGATTTGCAGTTTCTCTTTCGTTTATAAAATTCACACGTTTTCGAAACGTCTCACAGGGAGAACATACGATATACATTAGAATGGCAGGAACACATGTTAGGAGCGAACCCGCAACCCCTCAGCGGCCAGGCGGATTAGGTAAATAGGGCGGGGCTTAGTTTATGACAGACAATGGTGGTAGAGTAATAGCGTATAGAGTGGGCGGGGCGCGGATGTGACTGACAGGAAACCCACCGCTTGCGTTGACAGAAAAGGAGGGGTGGTTAATTTCATTCGGTGTATTGACGCCTATGTAAGGGCGGGTCTACGTCGGTGACAGACAGGGGGCGGGGCACCTTGGATGACGGACAGGGGATACTGTTGTTGACCGACAAGGGGCGGAGCAAGCAGGCGTCGCCATTTTCCTGCACTATGGAGTTCAGCAGATACGCCAGCGACGGAGGGCTGGCCTAGTCGGTGATTCTCTAGTCCTAGCCAGAGCCGGCGCTTCTCGGTGAGTCCAGCTCCCGCCTGTGGCCACAGACATGGAGGTGGTAGGGGGGAGTGGAGGGGGTGAACAGGGGCAGTTAAGGTGTTCATTGGCCGGAGAGGAGGGGGCGTTATTGTGCAGCGATGATGAAGAGAGAGAGAGAGAGCAAGTCACGGATAGGGGAGATCGGGCAGGGCTGAGGGTTTACAGAATGGGGAGGTCGAGTAGGGGGAGAGAAAGTGGCATGGGGTGGGAGGGGTGATTTGGTGGGGTAGGGTCTGAACGGGATGGGAAGGAGGGAGAAGTTGGGATGGGAGGGAGGTTGCGCCAGGAGGGCGGGGGTGATCTGTTGTGGGGACAGGGTGATTGGAAGCTGATCGGGTGAGGAAGCAGGGAAGAGTGACCACTTGGAAGACAGTTTTGGGGGTGGGAATGACTTGGAGGCAGGCCGTTCAGGAGATGGGCGGTTGTTTTGAGGTGAGGGGTTAGGGTGAGGATGGGGATGTGAGAAGTGGAGTGAAGGAATGGGGATGTGGATGGGGCAGGGTCAGTCGGGGTGGGCATGGGTCTGGGAGGAGGCAGAGTGAAGTGAGGGCCTGTTAAAGGTGGATGTGTGGCGAGGAGGACTGGGAAAGGAGGGGAGGGCACAGTGAGGCTGGTCCTGATTGTAGGGTGGGGTGCCTGTGGGACTCGGGTCAAGTTGGAGGTGAGTGCATGGGTGAAGTGCGTGTAGAGCAGAGTCACAGCTGAATGACAGAAAGAAGCTTGGGGAAGAGATGGGTTTGGGTAGATGGACTAGAGGGGTGCATTGCTCACTTGAATTGACTTTATTTCTTAAACCCTTCACCAACATGAGTAAAAATCTTTATGTTACATCTCCGTCTAAGTGTGCAATGTGCAATCATAGTAATTTATAATAACATAATAAATAGAACAGTCAATGTAATATAGAGTACACTCAAAATCAGCGTGAGTTAATCAGTCTGATACCCTGATGGAAGAAACTGGGCTGGAGCCTGTTGGTCCTGGCTTTTATGCTGTGGTACCATTTCCTGGATGGTAGCAGCTGGAATAGATTGTGGTTGGGGTGACTTTGGAGAGAAATGGAAACAGGATGGTTAAAGTGACAAAGGATGAAGATGTGTGGCAGATATGTTCATACAGTAAAGGTTTGCCAGCCCAGTGGAGTGAAGTTGCGTGCCTTTGTGGAGGAGCTCAGACGCTTACACTTGTCCTTCTGTAGCTTTCTCTATTCCTGAGTCGTTGAATCAAATGATGTAAGCACAGCCTTGTGTGAGGAGGTTTATTATCCCCCCGCTGTGACCTTCCCTGCTACTGGGAGAACTCAAGATCAGAATCAGGTTTAATACTACTGGTACATATTGTGAACTTTGTTATCTTTTTGGCAGCAGTACAATGTAATTACAGTATGTATATATATAGATATATATATATTAAATACAGTCGCCCCTTATCTGCGGGGGATTGGTTCCGGGACCCCCCCCCACCCGTGGATACCAAACAATGCGGATTTTCAAATTGGTGGACTTTAGGATCCAGCGGAGCTCTGGAGCTTATTTAACTGGTCTCAGTGCGGTGGAGTTTAGGACCTGGCGGAGCTTGGGACTCGCTGCCTGCAGTGTTTCTGTTCCGGAAATGATCACGATTAAAAATAAAGTGGAAATAATAAAGTGATCAGAAAGAGGTGAAACACCTTTGGTCATTGGAAAAGTGTTAGGCTACAGTTGGTCAACGATCAGAACAATTTTAAAGGATAAAGTGAGAACAGTGGAGCATGTGAAAGCCCTGCCCCAATGCTACAATTATACTAAGCAATGCAGTGGTTTAATTATTGAAATACATATGTTTCTTTAGTGTTTTATATGCATAGAAAGGCAAAATATGCACTATATACTAAGACAAACGTTTGACTAACTGAGGCTAAATAATACCCGATGAACCAGTTCTGACTTAGAGAACTTCTGGATTTCTTTGATTCCCGATCCGTGGTAACCTATGCACTTCCTCCCGTATACTTAAATCATCTCCTCTAGATTACTTATAATACCTAATACAATGTAAATGCTATGTAAGTAGTTGTTGTACTGTATAGTTTAGGGAATAATGACAAGAAAAAAAGTCTGTACATGCTCAAACAACAATTGCTGGAGAGAGAACTTCTGAGTTTTCCTGATCCGTGGTTGGTTGAATCTGTGCATATGGAACCTGCGGATAAGGAGGGCCGACTGCAGTTAAATTAAATAAATAGTGCAAAAATAGAGATTTAAAAAAAAAGTAGTGAAGTAGTGTTCTTGGACTTAATGTCCATTTAGAAATTGGATGATAGAGGGAAGGAAGCTGTTCCTGAAACGTTGAGTGTGTGGCTTCAGGCTTCTTAACCTCCTTTGCAATGTTAGCAATGAGAACAGGGCATGTCCTGGGTGATGGGGGCCTTTAATGACGGACACCGCCTTTTTGATTAATCACTCCTTGGAGATGTCCTGGATACTATGTAGGCTAGTGCCAATGATGGAGCTGATTGCTTACAAGTCTCTACAGCTTATTACAATCCTGTGCAGTAGCCTCTGCCCTCCCACCAGGTAGTGATGCAACCAGTTAGAATGCTCTCTGTAGAAATTTATGAGCTTCTACTCTTTTTCTATCTACCTCTCAGAATTTGAATGTGGAATACAGAGGAATTTGCCTCTCATAATTCTATCAGATCTCCTCCTCCTCCTCTCCTCTTCTTCAAGGAAAACAAGCCCAGTCTGTCCTCAAAACTGCACCATTCCATCCTCGGCAATATCCTGGTGAATCTTGAATGCACTGATATCCCACTGTAGGTCCGCAACCAGAATTGAAATTAGCTGTGGTCTAATCAGTATTTAAAAAGTTGAACTGAGACCTCTCTGCTCTTATCCGTATGCCTTCTTCACTGTAAGGAAAAAGTTCCAACATGGTTCCTTTTTGGGTATATTCTTAACTAAAACAGAAGTCTGTAAGACAAAGTGCTGAGTGATTGTTCTGAGGGAAAAAAAAGGAACCAGTCCACAACACGATGTTTTGAGAAAGTTAAGAGTACATCTATAGCCATAACTGGAAAATGGTGAAAAACATTTTTCATGGAAAGATGAGGTCATTGTGCAGGTGTAGGTACCAAGTGCATGGAAAAGTAGCAGTTTTGAAGGGTATAAAAAGGGGCAAATGGATTCATTCACTATTTGTATTGTTACCTTCAGGGTCCCTTTGTTCCTTCGTGCTTCCTATTGTTCATGATACATACTCCGTCCTTATTTAATTCCCCCACCCCCAAAAAGCCTCACTTACCTGGATTAAATTCCATCTGCCCAAGTTACTAAATCAAGCCAAGTTTATAGTCATTTAACTATATACATGTATACTGTCAAACAAGACAAAGTTTCTCTAAAGCGGGGTGGGGGGGGGGGTCAAGCGATGCAGTATACAGAACACATAATAACATGACAGTGAAGATGGAATCTACAGATGGATTATACATCAATAAATAAAGTAAGAGGCATAAATTAAACATTGAAAGTACAGGTTAACCAGTGACACTTTGTGATGTGGCAAGAAGTTCAGAAGCCTAATGGCCTGACGGAAGAAGCTGTTTCCCATCATGACTATTCTTGTCTTTGTGCATCGGAGTCTCCTGCTTGATGGTAGAAAGTCAAAGAGGATGCTGGATGGGTGGGTGGGATCCTTAATAATCCATGTGTACGCAGCGCTCTGATAAGTGTCCTCGATAGATAGTACAGGGACCCCTAGGATCCTCTCAGCTATTCTCATAGGCTTTTGTAGGGATTTCTGGCCTGATGCTCAGCTGCTCCTATACCAGATGGAGGTGTAATTTGTCAGGATGCTCTTAATAGTGCTCCTATAACATGCTGCAGTTGCTCAATGCCATTCTATAGTTTAACACAAGTATTCTCACTTTCAACATCACCAATTTTCACGTCAAACTGATCATACAGTAATGTGCAGAAGTCTTAGGCACCCTAGTCTTTTAAAATAAATTTTGTTTTAGATGTTTTTTCTGTCTTCTGCATTAGTGTCAGTAGAAAAGAGCAAAATTTAGATTTTTAAACATTTATTTTCCAAAAAAATTAAATGTTACAGATGAACGTTTGTGTTTCATTAAAGAAAATAACATCTTAAATAATAGACCTCTTTTCAAATAAAATCTTGATAACTTTGGAGGTATACAGCCCAGTGCATGATTAAACAAAGATAACAAGCAGGGATATTAATGATCAATGACATAATGAAGTTGAATGAACTAAATTGATTAATTGAAACAAACTGCTGTAGAAGGAATCAAACTGTGTGAAGGACAACCAAGCTAAAAGGTGAGGATGCGACAGATTCGGCAGTTTAACCTTCGTATCATCAACTCTTACACCATGGCAAGAGTGAGCATAGCAACAATACACAAGATCCTGTATCAGCAAGGTTTCTCCCAAGCAGAAATTTTGCAGGAGACAGGAGGTTTGAGATGTGCTGTCCAAGCTTTACTGAAGATGCACAAAGAAACTGGCAAGTTTGATGACCAAAAATTCAGTGATCAGTCATGGAAACTGGGTGCTGCCAATGAGAGATACATCAAACTGACATCACTTTGAAATTGGAAGAAATCCTGCAGTGCTATCAGCTCTGAACCTCTAGAACCCAAGTACACCCCACTGTAGTCTGGAGAAGTCTTGCCAGAGTGGTCTTCGTGGAAGAGTTTTTGCCAAAAAACCATTTCTCTGAAGTGGAAGCAAAGCCAAGAGACTCACCCACCCACAAAAAAATACATGAGGACTGGGGTGCTAAACAATGGCAGCAAAGGCTCTGGTCTGAGGAATCAAAATTTGAAATGTTTTGCTGAAAACAGGAGGCAGTTTGTCTGTAGAAGAGCTGGAGAGCACTACTTGATGAATGCAGCCAACAGTGAAGCATGGCAGAGGTTCCCTGCAGGTTTGGGACCTCATTTATGCAAATGGAGTTAGTGATTTAGTCACTGTCAACATTGAAAATGTACAAACAGATTTTCATCCATCATGAAATACATCAGGGAGGCATTCTGCAGCAAGACAATGATCCTGGACACATTTCCAAGGTCAGAAAAAAAGCTAAACAAAAAACAAAAGCTTTAGCACAAAAGAACAAGGAGTTCTGCAGCAGGTGGTTTGGCCTCCACAGTGCCCTAATCTCAACATTATCGAGCCTGTCTGGGATTGCCAGGAGAGTCAGAAGCAAGCTAGACAGCCAAAGTCTGCAGAACAGCTCTGGTTAGTTCTCCAAGATGCTTGGAACAACCTACCAGTTGATTTTCTAATATAACTGCACAGCAGTGTACTTAAGAGAATTGATGCAATTTTAAAGCAAAGTGTGCTCACATCAGATAGTGATTTGATTTAGCTTTTTACTGCTCTTTATGGTACATTTTTTGATATTTAGAAACTTTTCATTACTTTTGAGAACCTCTTTGCTTTACAGAGTTTCTTTACTTGTGCGAAAGGCTTGCAAAATTCTACAGATGTACCATGGAGAGCTTTCTAACTGGCTGCATCGCTCTCCAGAGGGGAGGGAGTGGGGCTACTGCACAGGATTGAAGTAAGCTGCACCATGGGCACTAGCCTTCGTAGTATCCAAGGCTTCTTCAAGGAGAAGTGCCTCAGAAAAGCAGCATCTGTCGTTCAGGACCCTAGCACCCCTCTTCTCATTGCTACCATTTGGAAGGAGGTACAGAAGCCTGAAGGCACACACTCAATGATTCAGGAACAGCTTCTTCCCTTCTGCCATCAGATTTCTGAATGGACATTGAACCTATGAACACTACCTCACTACTTTTTATTTCTGTTTTTTTGTACTATCTATGAGATCAGCACTGGACTTTGAGGCTGCATTCAAATCCAGCCAGGTCCCAACCTGGGCAGCAGCAGTATCTGGGCAGAAGAAAGGCCTGGCAATCTACTTCCATATCTTGCCACAAAAACCCTCTGGACAACTGCACTGTCCATAGGGTTGCCATGAGTCAATGATGACTCAATGGCACTCAACAGCAGCAACGTATATGTATATATACTTATTGAGGTAAGACCATAAGATATAGGAGCAGAATAGGCACTCATCCCATTCACTCATGGGCTGATCCAATTCTTCCAGTCATCCCCACTCCCTTGCCTTCTCCCCAAACCCTTTGTTGCCCTGGCTAATCAAGAACCTATCTATCTCTGCCTTAATTACACCCGATAACTTGGCCTCCACATCTGCTTGTGGCAACAAATTTCACAGATTTACCACCCTCAGACTAAAGTAATTTCTCCGCATCTCTGTTCTAAATGGACATCCTTCAATCCTGAAGTCATGCCCTCTTGTCCTAGACTCCCCTACCATGGGAAATAACTTTGCCATATCTAATCTGTTGAGGCCTTTAAACATTTGGAACATTTCTATGAGATTCTGCCCTCATTCTCCTGAACTCCAGGGAATACAGCCCAAGAGCTGGCAGATGTTCCTCATATGGTAACCCTTTCATTCCTGGAATCATTCTCGTGAATCTTCTCTGAACCCTCTCCAATGTCAGTATATCCTTTCTAAAATAAAGAGCCCAAAACTGCACACAATACTCTGTGTGGTCTCACAAGTGCCTTATAGAGCCTCAACATCACAGCCCTGCTCTTATATTCTATGCCTCTAGAAATGAATGCCAACATTGCATTCGCCTTTTTTTTTTAACCGCTGACTCTACCTGGAGGTTAACCTTTCAGGTATCCTGCACAAGGACTCCCAAGTCCCTTTGCATTTCTGCATTTTGAATTCTCTCCCCATCTAAATAATAGTCTGCCCGTTTATTTCTTCCAGCAATGTAAATGACCATGCACTTTCCAACATTGTATTTCATTTGTCACTTCTTTGCCTAAAGTCTCTCTGTTGGCTCTCTGTTTCCTCAATACTAACGCTCCTCCACCTATCTTTGTATCATTGGCAAATTTAGGTACAAATCCAGTAATCCCACAGTCCAAATCATTGGCAAACATTGTAAAAAGCAGCGGTCCCAACACCGACCCCTGTGGAACTCCACTGGTAACCAGCAGCCAGCAGAATAGGATCCCTTTATTCCCACTCTGTTTTCTGCCGATCAGCCAATGCTCCACCCATGCTAGTAACTTCCCTGTAATTCCATGGGCTCTTACCTTGCTAAGCGGCCTCATGTGCGGCACCTTGTCAAAGGCCTTCTGAAAATCCAAGTACACCACATCCACTGCATCTCCTTTGTCTGCCCTGCTTGTAATTTCCTCAAAAAATTGCAGTAGGTTAGTCAGGCAGGATTTTCCTTTCAGGAAAACAGTTTTTTTTCTATTATTACGTATTGCATTGTACTACTGGAAAGTTAACAAATTTCACACCACATGCCAGTGATATTCAACCTGATTCGGATTATTTTGCATAGTATTGTACATCTTGCATCTAATGTGTTAAAGTATGTGCCAAACAGCAGGAGTCCTGTTAGTGACCTCAATGGTACACTACTAGTTGCTGGCTTCTAATCACAGTGGCACCCCCACCCTAGCTATCACCCTTATTTTCCTATTATAGGTGTGCGCTGCTTAACGTCCATTCGGACAACGTCCGCTCGCATATACGTCTGTAGTCCTGATTGGAGAACGTGACGTAGCGGACGTTACTGATCTCGTGTATCGCGCGTCTCTTGAGTGTAGTAGCGTTATCTCTCTGTTTAATTTTCTTTTGAAAATATTTACCGTAAATTGCATCATGGCTTCCAAACACAGCAAAACCAAAGCCACTCCTAGTGATAGCAGCAGCAAGAGGCAAAGGAAAAGCATTGATTTAGAAGTGAAACAAAAGGTTATTAAACAATATGAAAGTGGAAAACCAGTGAATGCTATTGCTCGGGATTTAGGCATGTTGCACTTGACAATCACGACGATCCTGACAAACAATGAAAGAATTCTCGTAGCTGTTAAAGGATTGGCTTCACTGAAAACTACAAGGCTCACGAAAATGCGAGAGGGACCTATATTGGATATGGGGAAATGGCTAATAACATGGATTTAGTCAAAACAGGTACACTACAGTACTCCATATAGGCTTGCTGAGTATATCATATGGTGTTCACACAATGTCCAAATGACATAACGTCCGATTTCACAGAACGTAACGTGGACGTTAAGCGATGCATACCTGTACTGGGATAGTATTGGATACATTTTGCCAACTTGCTTTGTTCCCATGGACTAACCTTTTGGATCAGTTTTCCATATGTGGCCTTGTCAAAGGCCGTACTGAAGTCCATGTAAACTATCTCCTCGTGCTATGAACATGTTTTTCATTATACTGGTACCTTACCGTACTTGTCTACATGACAATAAACTCAACTACTTGTATTCAGTTATTTCTTCAAACTATTCAATTAAATTAGTTGGACGGGATCTCCCACTAACAAATTAGAGCTAAACACAAGATTCTGCAGATGTTGGAAATCCAGAGCAACACACACAAAATGCTAGGGGGGCTCAGTAGGTCTGGCAGCATCTATGGAAATGAAACTTTGGACCAAGCCCCTCCTGCAGAATTAGAGCTGATCTCTGATGAACTCATGATTTTCCAAGTGTTGATTAAACTTTCCCTCATGATTTTTTTCCAATAATTTCTTTACCACTGACATTAGATTAACTGACCTATCCCTCCTGGCCTTCTTAAATAAAGGGATCACTTTTGTTGTCTCCCAATCATCTGATATCTCACTTGTGGCCAGCTAAGGTATAATTATATTCATTAGGGCCACACCAATCCGTCACCTTCAATTGCAGCCTGGTATGTGCCATTCCTTTGATCTCACACCTTTCCAATAGCGTCTACACACTATGTCTGTTTGAAAGGAGGACTGCCAAGGTCTGCAGAAGAACTGTGGCAAGTTCTTCAAGATACTTGTAACAATCTACCAATCGATTTTCTTATAAAACTGCACAACAGAGAATTGATGCATTTTATAGACAAATGGTGTCATGCCAAATATTGATTTGATTTAGCTTTTTACTGTTCATTGCTCTTTATAGTAAATTGTTTGATATTTATTATTTTTGAAAGCATCTTTGCTTTACAGAAGCATATCCTCAGTATTTCATCAGGCGACAGCTCAGTGATCTCCTGGTCCAGGCCTGCAGGCATCCTTCTCATTTGCTCTGCACAGTTGTGGAGATCGGTACCGTCCATACTTTTTCTACCTCTGCCTCACTTGGGGAGTTAAATGAAGTTCCATAAATTTGTAGATTAATCTGGATGGGTGAACAAGGGCCAGTGGGGCGTTGGTGGAGTATTTCAGAATTAAAATCCAAGTCAGGTTTAATATCACTGGCATATGTTGTGATATGTGTTGTTTTGTGGCAGCAATACTGCAACAAGAAAATAGTGTGCTAGGGTACAAGAGGACCACAGCCTTTCTGTGGTTTAGAGGTTTGCATGCCTCAATGAGAGCTACGTTGGCTGGAGTCAGGTCTTGTGCTTTGGCTCTTGATAGGGTCACCCATGCCAAACAGGTCAAAGGGTAGAGTCCATACTGAAGAGTAGTGCATTGGTCCTTCAGGTACAGGGTTTCAGCTAACAACCCTGACTGGTTAATTAAAATTGTTGCAGAAACATTAATAAAGAATCCTTCTATATAGACAGAGATGGAGGACCTTCATTGCTGCCCTGAACACAAGCAGCATAACGAGCAGTAAGTAGGGTGCGTTCTTTGTCCGTTCAGAAATTTGATGATGGAGGGGAAAAAGGTGTTCCTAAAACATTGAGTGTGTGTCTTCACATTCCTGTACCATTTCCCTGGTGGTAGTGATGAGATTAGGGCATGTCCTGGGTGATGGGAGGTTCTTAATGTTGGATGCATCACCTTTTGAAGAGGTCCTTGATGCTGGGGAAGGCCAGTGCATATGATGGAGCTGGCTGAGTTTGTGGCCCTTCCAATTCTGCCATGGATCTCTAATCGTTTGAGCAAGTTTAATTGAAAAGTACTTGCAACACGTTGCAGTCAGTGTCTTCCCTGACTGGATATTGAACCTTGCGGGTTTTATGTGCCATATGATTCTTGCTGGAATGGTTCTGAAGTGGTAAGAAGTGATTCTGGAGTACATGTTGAGCTTCAAGTTCCAACCTTCTCTTTCTAGGTTATTGTAAGCTTTGGTCAGATGTGTACACGCACTCAGTGTGATAGCAGTTGTTTAACTGTAAGGGAATCTGCATAGCAGTAATGCAAAACGGTGGTGGTTGTCTGTCGTGTCCGATGATGACAGGAAAACTGTGTGGGAGAGTTTTTAAAGTGGAAAAGCTGTTGCACTGGGGCAGTTCCACTCTCTTGACCTCAGAAGTCCAGGTCCAGTGGTACGAACAAGCGTCACAAACTGGTGTCTTCCTTGGTTCCTTGGAAGACCGTGGCGTCTTCTTTGCCTTGTCATGCCCTTTGCTTTCAATGGACTGTTGCAGTACCACCTTCCTGGCTGTTGGATCTCACCGTAGATTTCATCTGTCCAGTGTGCTAGAACTGACTTTACATGCTAGGTCGGGCATGTCCCTGTCTCACCGGGGTATGAGGGCTGTGGTTTCCTTCACCTGGTTTAGCCCACCTGTTGAAGCGGTATATTAGGATGTGGCTGCTGTCATATGCAAACAGCTACTTGAAGCCCCAGGTGAGAGCTGAGTGTCTGGTGGGGACCAAAGGTGAGTGAGGTGCCCCAGAATGAACATGACAAGCCCTTTAACCAGAGGTGCTACCCCTCCTTGGACACCCCATACACCTCATTGCAGAGTATTTGACTAGAAATTGTGCTGTTATCCCATATGATCATTTACCATCTGACTCTCATCCTTGTTTGACTAGACCTCAAGCTAGCCCACATGCACACTAATTGCATCATGCCTCAAGCTGTTTAAAGTAGTCGTATGTTGGTGTTTATCCACCTGAGCTCAAGTAGTAATCCCTGAGGCTCTTTTTCCATTACCCATCTAACCAGTGATCTAACCTATTAAAGGTAGGCAAAGAGGTGAGGTCCTGAGGGTGAATTTATTCAGAAGGTTACAAAGCAGGATCTTTGTTGTAATCTTTGGATTATTCCCAGTGTCATTTTATTTATTTAGAGATTCAGGGCGAGAGAGTCCAACAAGTCACACAGCCCAACAACCTACCTATTTAACCCCAGCCTAATCACAGGATAATTAACCTGCTAATCGGTACATCTTTGATCTGTGAGAGGAAACTGGAGCATCTGGAGGAAACCCACAGGGATGTGAGGAGAACAACAAATTCCTCACAGGTGACACCAGAATTGAACCCTGAACTCCGAAAGGCCCTGAGCTGTAATAGTGCCATGCTAGCCTCTATTTTACTGTGTTAGTGAAAGTATGGATAGATAAATGTCTGGCTGGAGAAGGTGCAAGAAGGAGAGATTAATTTTCTTGGACGATAAGGATCTTTTCGGAGAACAGGGGTGACCTGTATAAGACCAATGCAGCATAGTACAGACCCTTCAGCCCACGATGTTGTGCCAACCTCTAAACCTACTCCAAGATCAATTTCACCCTTCCCTCCCACGTAGCCTTTCATTTTCCTGTAATCCATATACCTTTCTAAGAAGTTCTTATATGTCCCTAATGTATCTGCCTCTACCACCACCCTCGGCAGTTACAAAAAAAACTAGCTGTGACATCCTCCCCTATACTTTCTGCCAACACCTTAAAATTATGCTCCTTTGTGTTAGCCATTTCCACCCTGGGGGAAAAAATGTTTCAGGCTATCTATGCCTCTTATCATCATAAACACCCCTATCAAGTCATCTCTTATCCTTCTGTCCAAAGAGAAAAGCCCTTAGCCTGTCCTCATAAGGCAGTGGTCCCCAACCACCAGGCCACGGACCGGTACCGGGCCGCAAAGCATGTGCTATTGGGCCACGAGGAAATGGTATGATTTGGTGAATGAAACGATATGAGTCAGCTCCACCTTTCCTCATTCCCTGTCACACTCACTGTTCAACTTGAACGCATGCGAGGTCATTACGTACACAAGGTCATCAGTCACCTAAACACGGTGATACCCTTGCGCCAGGGATCACTCGTTGGCCTCGGGTAACCAGCTGGCGAGAAATGCTGTTGATAATAGCCTGGACCGCGGACAGATAAACCTGTTTAGCGCACCGAATGTTAGTGGGGAACCTGGTGCTAAAATATTTGCAGACAACCTAATTTGGGATCAGGGTTTCATAAGTAGCAGAGCAGGTATCTTGATCTACTGAAAGTCATCCCTCGAGCCAAACTTTCATCGGCCACGCTCTCCGGACTGCGACTGCTGCGACCCCGGTACAGGGACCTCTGGCCCTTACCTTGTCCTCTTACTGATGCAATGATTTTATGTGTTCATACGAGGAAAATATGCGCTGTGTGTTTAATATCCAAATGTTACTTAAAATGTTATGATGCTATTGACTTATAAGTGAGTTATAATTGACTTATCATTACAGGTGGCCCCCGTTTTTCGAACGTTCGCTTTGCGACAGCTTGCTGTTACGAAAGACCTACATTAGTACCTGTTTTCGCTAACCAGAGAGGATTTTCACTTTTACGAATAAAAGATGCCCGCTTTATACGTGTGTTTACCCCGAGAAAGACTACCATGACCGTGAATCCTTGTGCAGGCAGATTCTTTTTCCTCCAAATCAATTTTTGGCTCGCTGTCTTCCCGATTTTGATAAGTGAAGCTACACCAGAGGTGTCGAACTCAATTGCACATGGGGCCAAAACTCAAAGCACACTTTAGGTCGCGGGCTGAACAGGATAAACATTTATTGAACACACTAAAACTAAACATTTTTTGAACATAAATATGAATAAAAACAGACAGGAATATTATTCCAGAAAAAATAAACTAAAACTTTAAATAACTTAAATATTTTGCTCTCCATAAAAATATCTGTCAGTATTATACAAGTTAGAAATATGAGCATGCTGCAAAAAAACCCTGAAAATATAAATAAAATTTGTGCTTTTCAGCAAAAGTTGAAACAACAACAAATCAAAACACTCAGTTTTCTTTGCTCTTCTGCCGTTTTGTCAGAGCTGGATGCTTGGCATCTTGGCAATAAGTTCATTTAGGTTTGGTGTAAGGTTCTGTGTTGTGGAGATTCTCAGGATGGACTGCAGGTGTTCATCAGTGAGACGACTCCTGTGTGATGTTTTGTTAATCTTCATCACTGAGAAAAGCTTCTCACACAGATATGTGCTACCAAACATGCACAAGGTTCGATCCGCATGTAGACGGAGCTGAGGCATTGCTTCAGGAATGGAGCGAATAAACTGTACGGGCCCTGCAGTGTCGTACTTTGCCTTTAGTGTCCCATTACACTGCAGCTCTATCAGCTCCATCTGAATCTGTACAGGTGCAGTTTCCACGTCGACGGCAAATGGGTTGCGAAGCAGCTCGAAATTAATTTTTTGTGCTTCGAAGTCACCAAAGCGCCGTGCGAACTCAGTGCGAAGTGCGCTCAGTTTATTAGCAAAGTGCGCATTTGGGAACATCATTGCGCCGACCTGGTTCAACATTACTTGGCAACAGGGAAAATGAGGCAAGTTGCACTGGTGCATTTGTGTCTCCCATAAGAGCAGCTTCACTTGAAATGCCTTCACTGCATCATACATGTCAGTGATCATGCGGTCACGTCCCTGGAGCTGAAGGTTTAAGACGCTGAGATGTGTTGTTATGTCAACCACATTAGCTCCACAAATAAGACACATGGGTTTACCGGCAATGTCAGTAAACATATACTCATCGGTTTTGAAAGACTTTTTTTTAGAATCAACTTTTCTCTTCGCCATTGTTAGGGGTTAGCTTTGACTTCAGAATAGCGTTGTATACAGCAACAGACGCTTGACGCGGGAATGTTCCCGGGTAGCCTATCGGCAGCTGTTGCGCTGCATTATGGGATCTGTAGTTTGTGTGTTATCAGCGCTTCATATCGCCGGGCCATTAATAATTAAAATAATAGATCTATCTAAAATGATCTCGTGGGCCGGATATAATTGTACGCCAGGCCGGATATGGCCCGCGGGCCTTGTGTTTGACACCTATGAGCTACACCGTACATAAAATATTTCTACTTTATATAGCTGTGTCTTTATCATATCATTCTTGCTCTTACTATATGTTCGAGTTATTTTCGGCTTTATGTGCTATTTGGTATGATTTGGTAAGTTATTTTTTGGGTCTGGGAGCGCTCAAAAAATTTTCCCATATAAATTAATGGTAATTGCTTCTTCGCTTTACGACATTTCAGCTTACAAATGGTTTCATAGGAGCGCTGTACCTTCAGATAGCAGGGGCAACCTGTATATTCATACGAGGAAAATATGCACTGTGCGTTTAATATTAAATTCGTTAGATAAACCCTTTTAGAAACAAAATTGAGTGTATTAGCCACTTATAAATGACTCATAGTTGACTTATCACCTATACTCTGGTTGTGATTAACAGCCCCCCCCCCCCCCCCGGGGTCAGCCGGTCTGCAAGAATATTGTCAATATTAAACTGGTCTGCGGTGCAAAAAAGGTTGGTGACCCCTGTCATAAGGCATGCTCTCCAATCCAAGTATCATCGTGGTTAATCTCCTCTGCACTAAAGCTTCTTATAATGCGGTAAGCAGAACTGAATACAACACTCCAAGAGTTTTATAGAGTGATTGTATACTCACGGCTCTTGAACTCAGTCTCCCATCTAATGAAGGCCAACACATCATGTGCCTTCTTAACAACACTATCAACTTGCACGGCAACTTTTGAGGGATTTATAGATGTGGTCCTCCACGCTGCTAAGAATCTTGTCATTAACCCTGTATTCTGCCTTCATATTTGATCTTCCAAAGTGAATCGCTTCACAGTGTTTCTGGGTTGAACTCTATCTGCCACTTCTCAGCCCAGCTTTACATTCTATCAGTGTCCCGATGTAAGTTACCTTCTACACTACCCACTATCCTCAAACTCCTAATGAAATATAGCCGATTTCTTGTTTTCTTTACAGCTGCATCAATATGTTGTGTCTGGGTTAGATCCTTGGAGATATTAATACTCAAGAAGTTGCTCACTCTTTCCATTTCTGATCCCTCTATGAGGATTGGTTTGTGCTCCTTGTCTTACCCTTTCCGAAGTCCACAGTCAGCGCTTTGGTCTTGCTGATGTCGAATGCAAGGTTGTTGCTGTGACACCAGTTATCTAACTGGTACATCTCACTCCTGCACACCCTTTTGTCACCATCTGAATATCATTGGCAAATTTATAGGAGGCCCTTGAGCTGTGTCTGACTGCACAGTCGTAGTTTATCTAGTAAATTGTTATCTTCTGCTTGCGCATAGTCCACATTCTTTCATTCTTTGCACATTCATGTGGCTACCTAAGATCCTTCTCAACCTCTCTATTTGCCAACACACCACCACCTCTGTGGAAACATTTCCATAGATGCTGCTTGGCCTTGCTGAGTTCTCCCCAGGATTTTGTATGTGTTGCTTGGATTTCCAACATCTGTGACTTTCTCTTGTTTGGAAAGGCAAGGACTGGTTATGGGTGTTCTGCTGGAGGAATGCAATCAGCCAAAGAACATCTGGGAGGAAAGGAATTGTTGGGATTTTGGGTAGAAACTTTCCATGAGGACTTTCTCTACCTTTAGTTTCCCCCACAACAGGAATCGGGGATCAGACCAACTGAAAAATTGGGCCCAAGGAATGGCAGATGAAATTTAACTTGTGAAGTGTGAAGTACTTTTCACATGCTCTGGATCTTTTCAATGACTTAAAGTTCCATGGCCCCGATTGTCTCATTTTCACCATGGATGTCCAGTTTCTATACACCTCCAACCCCTTCCTCACATGGGACCCAGATAAGCCTGCCTTTTTGTTGGCTATGTGGAACAGTCTATGTTCCAAGCTTACACCGGTATCACCCCTCAACTTTTCCTGTGCTACATTGACGACTGCATTGGGGCTGCTTCCTGCACCCATGTTGAGCTCATCAACTTTGCATTCAACTTCCAGCTGCCCTCAAATCTACATGGTCCATTTTCAACATCTCCCTCCCCTTTCTCGATCTCTCTGTCACTGTCTCTGGAGACAGTTTATCTCCTGATATCTTTTACAAACCCATTGTTTCTCACAACTACCTGGACTTTACCTCTTCCCACCCTGTCACTTGTAAAAATGCCATCCCCTTCTCTCAGTTCCTCCATCTTTGCCACATCTACTCTCAGGGTGAGGCTTTTCATTTCAGAATTAATGAGATGTTCTCCTCTTTCAAAGAGCTCACCCTTTCCACTACTGACCTCTCAATAGACTGGAGTAAGATATCCTGACTTCCCCTCCCTGAAGTCTGCAACAGATTACTTGGTCTTCCTGACATTAAGTGCAGGGTTTTTGTGATGCTACTCAATCAGCCGATCTACAGTATTTCACTCCTGTATGGCTCCTTATCACTATCTGAGATTCTGCCAACAGCAGTTGTTATATTGATAAATTTATTGTTTGTATTTAGGCTGTGTTTGGTCACACAGCCATGGGTGTAGAGAGACTAGAGCACTGGACTAAGCACGGATCCTTGAGGTATTCCTGTGTTGATTGAGAAGCATAAGAACATCAAGGTAGTACAAACGGAAATGCAATAACAGAATGCAGAATATAGTGTTGAGTTACAGAGAAGGTACAGTGCAGGTCATGATGAGGTAGATTGTGATATCAAGAGTTCATCTTTATTGTGCAAGAGCTATGTTCAAGAACTTGATATGATGGGATAGAAGCTGTCCCTATGCTTATTGGTAAGTGTTTTCAAGTTTTCCATGTAGCACAGGGTTCCCCATGGACCCCTTGCTTGATAGTATTTGGTCCATGTCATAAAAAAGGTTGGGATCATCTGTTGTAACATCTGCCTGCTGGAAGGGAGAAGTAGGGAGAATGACCAGGGTCGATATGGTCTGGGGTTATGTTGGCTGTTTTCCTGAGGCAGTCAGAATTGTAGAAAAGTCAATAGAGGAGTGTCTGGTTTTCATCATGACTGAGTTGTATCCACAACTCTACAGTTTTGTGTGGTCTCGTGTGGAGCAGTTACCATAGCAAGTTGTAAAGCATCTGGTTAGGATGGATCAATCATGTATCTATACAAATTGGACTTGTTGAATTTCCTTAGCCATCTGGCAAAGTAGAGGCACTCCACAAAAAGCTTCGCTTCCAATACCCACTATTTGAACAGTGAGTCCCTTCTCCTTACCAAGTATTTCCAGCTGACAAAAGCAGTTTAAAGCACAGTTCATTACTTTCAGTGATACACATTTAAATCCAAACAACATTCTTCAAATGCATGGATTTCTATCTTAAAATTTCCAAATTACTAACATTTAATACACAAAGCATTTCTAAATCTCAAAGGATTTCAAAATCACAGGTACAAATCCTATAAACTAAAAAGACATACCAATGATGCAGACAAACAGATTGTCTGTCGTAGAAATTGAAGCCAGAGGATGGATTCTAGTTCACCCCGTGTTTCTTTCATGCTTCTTGATGTTCCTTGTCCCATTCCTTAGAAGCCTGAAATGCTGTCTATATTTATACCCTTTCTCTGCCAATTTGATGACTTCACATGCATATATTTCCTCAGTTGCCCTGTTTTTACACAAAAGGTCTGAAGTTTTTTTAGAGACATAGTTCTCAATTACCTATAATTAATTATGTAAATCTAACTCCCAACATTAATAAGATTGTTAATTGATATGCTAAATGATATTATCCATCTGCTTTGCAAGCTTCCTTGAACTAAACAACATGATCAGCTAACACGAGGAAATCTGCAGATGCTGGAAATTCAAACAACAACACAAAATACTGGTGGAACACAGCAGGCCAGGCAGCATCTATAGGGAGAAGCGCTGTCGATGTTTCAGGCCGAGACACGTCGACAGCACTTCTCCTTGTAGATGCTGCCTGGCCTGCTGTGTTCCACCAGCATTTTGTGTGTGTTGTTGTTTGTAACTTGATCAGCTTGTCTGTTTTGAAGCAAGCCAAATTAAATAACCCATTGTCTTATACTGCACCTCTCAAACAGCAATATAACAGGTTTCTTTGAGCCAGTAAGTCTATGGCTCCATATAGAGTTTGTTTGCAAAACTGTGTTTTCAACTTCAAGCTGATTACTGTTTTCCACTTACATTTTAGGAGCTGAAGACTCGCCTTCCTTTGCGAGACCAGAAGCTAAACTATGTATGTTGAAAGCTTACTTACAACTGTCTTGATTGTACAAATGGCAGCTGTTGTTTTGGAAAGTGAGCTTGGCAAAAAAAAAACCAAAAGGAAGCGAGTAATCATCACAACCTAAAAGCGTGCACTTGGGGTTGGAGCAGAATCTGACCTCACAGTCAGAGTGTATAGGGAGTAAAGGAAGAAGCTGAGAATGCAGCCTGCAAAGTGCCAATGTTTACTGGTCAGGAAGTTAAATATCCAGTTGCAGAGGGAGGTGTTGCCTAGGGGGTTGGAAATTGTAGATGAATTTGTTTCAAGATTGTATAATGTGATTTACAGTACACAAGTGTAAAGGAGAACAAAATAATTGTTGCACCAGATCAGATGCAGCACAAAAAAAATACAATAATAAAATTATAGTAAATATAAATACATATGATAGCTTATATGTAGATTTTATGTACGTAAAGGGACACTAAGCACAGGAGTGTCTGTACATAAGGTGACTCCGACAGGAAATAAACTGGAGGTAGTGGGGGGTGTGGTGGGTTAGTGGGTGGAGACATTGATCAGCCTTGCTGCTTGGGGGAAGTATCTGGTTTTGAGTCTGGTGGTCCTGGTGTGGATACTTCATAGCCTCCTTCCTGATGGGAGTGGGACAAACGGTGCATGAGATTGGTGGGCGGGATCCTTCATGAAATTGCAGGCCTTTTTTTGTACCTTTCTGTATATATGTCCTTTGGTGGCGGGTAGGCTTGTTACTGATGATCCATTGGGCAGTTTTGACTACCCTTTCCTGTTTGCAGCAGTGCAGCCTCTGTGCCATGCAGTGATACAGCATTTTAGGATGTTGTCTGCGGCATATCTGTAGAGGTCTGATGTGTGTAGTCCAGATCTTTTTAGCTTTCTCAGAAAGCAGAGGCATTGGTGAGCTTTCTTGATTGTGTAGGATGTGTTCTGTGACAAGGAGAAGTTGTGTGAGATGTGCACTCTCAGGAATTTGAAGGTGCTCACATTTTCCACTGCTATTCCACTCATGTAAGGAGAGGTGTGAATAGTGCAAATTCTCCTGAGGTTGATAATTATCTCTTTTGCCTTGTTGACATTGCGAAAGAGGTTATTTGCCTGGCACCAGGCCTTGAGCTCTTCCATCTCCTCTCTGTAGGACATCTCATCGTTGTTGCTGGTGAGCCCCACCATTGTCGTGCCATTGGCAAACTTGACAGTGTGATTACTCAGGTGTCTGACTGTGTAGTCAAGTGTAGGCTGGGTGTACAGCATTGGGTGCACACAGTCCTGGGGAGTACCCCTTTTGAGCATGATGATTGGGGGGGGGGGTACAGAGGAGCAGTTGTGCATCCTGACTGTCTGAGGCCTGTTGTTTAGGAAGTCCAACACCCAGTTGCACAGTGGTGTAGTTGGATGGTTTGTTCACAAAGGTCTAGGGGACCTATGAATGCTGAACTGAAATTAAGAAACAATATTCTGACATAAGTGTGTCAGGGCCAGGTGCATAGCAGATGCTATGTGGAGCCGTTCTGTTGGTAAGTATATTGGTGAGTGTGCAGTGTGGCAGGAATCAGTTGGTGATGTACGCCGTACCAGCTGTTCAAAGCACTGGGTTGTAGTCATTTAGAATTCTTCGGTACAGGGATGATGGTGGCTGATTTGAAGCATGTGGGGACTGCAGCCTGGATGAATGTAGTGTGAAACATGTCAGTGAGCTGGTGTGCGCACTCCCTGAGTACTTGCCTTGGGATGTTGTTCACCCTGATAGACTTATAGGGGTTGAATCTCTGCCCCCGTAATGTCCCTGTAAGAGTTGAAGATTCGTTCTTGTGTATGCTGCTATACCAGACAAATACTGCTCACCTGGAAGGGGGATAGATTCATGGCTAGTGCTGTGTTGCATGCCTTGAGGCTGTTCAGAGTGTCAAGGAGCAGGGTGTCACTAGTACAGTCGATGCTGTTTTTCCTTACATAGTCAGTAATGCCCCTGATGCCCAGTCACAAATGCTGGGGATTGTTATTGGATATTTGCTCTTGAGTGTTTTGGTTAAGTCAGTCTTCGCCCTCTTGATGCCAGAGATGAGATTTCTACTGGCTGCTCTGAGAGATATTCTCTCTCTCCAGGCTTGAAGGCAGCATCCTTGGATTTCAGTAGGAAGCACTCCTCTGCATTCAGCCAGGGCTTTGGTTGAGCTGTAAGGTGACTGATCTTTAGGTACTAACATTGTCTACACACTTAGAAAAGGAGCCGGTGAGAGATGAGGCATATTTCTTGAGGTTTGTGTCTTCTCCATTTGTGCTAGTCTTGTTGAACATCTGGCAGTTGGTGTTCAAAACAATCCTGAAGCATTATAGATTATCTTATTTGGCCATACAGTGATGGTCCCATTGAATAGTTTCTCCATTTTGAGCAGCAGTTGGTAAACTGGGATTAAAAGGAAGATGGCACCCATATACATCAGTGTGTCTCTGTGGGCTCTGTACCAGTTTTCCTCTTAAATATACTCCTTTCAAACTATTTTTGCTGCAATCTGTAGCATGTAAATTTCCTCTTAGCAATGGACTATGGACTTGCATCAATGAACTTCAGATCTCATGTTAGATGGCTAAATATGGAGCAGTTAAGTGCAGTGCCTTTAAGGGTCAACACCAAGGCGAAGGCCAAAAACTTGAGTATAAGACTGACAATCTCAGGTCAAGGATACTGTGTCAGAAGCAGATGAGGCAAATCTCAATTGATTGTTGCATCGAGAGTTGGTTAACACCGGATTCAGCTATCTGACTGGAAGGTTTTACGATTTTCAGAATGAATCGAACTGCAAATTCTGGTAAGGAAAAAGGTGGTGGCGTGTGCTTTTTAGTCAATTCTTGTTGGTACACAGATGTTGACTTTTTGTTCTCCTGACTTAGAACAACTAATGATTAGATGTAGACCATTCTACTTCCTTGGGAGTTCTCATTATGTTCTTGACTGCAATTTACATACCATCAGCTGCCAATTATAAGCAAGCACTCACAAAATTGCACAGTGCTGTCTATAAACAAGAAACAGCCCATCCCAAAGCATTTCAAATTATAGTCAGTGACTTTAACCAAGCTTGTTTGAAGAAAACCTTGCCCAATTATCACCATAATGTAACTTGTGACACTAGAGGTCCCAACACACTAGACTACTGCTACATTGTGATAAGGAATGCCTATCGTTCCTTCCCGAGACCGCATTTTGGGACACCTGTACCTCTACTATCCACATGCAGACAGAGCCTAAAGTGCAAGGCTCAGGGATCAAGACAACGATCAAGGTGTTTGCGGGAGGCTGAGGAATGGTTAAAGGATTGTCTTGAGTCAGTGGACTGGGCCGTGTTCAAGAACTCGTCTTGGGACCTGAATAACTACACCAGGGCCATTACAGACTTCATTAAAACAGCTGTGGATGAACAATGAAATCTAGAACCTGCTGAGATCTAGATCAGAAGGATTCAAGAATGCTACAAGAGGTGTAGGTATGATCTCCAGAAAGCCAGATGGAGATTCTGGATGAGACTAAAATCAACGAGGGATGCTCAACACTTGCGGTAGGGTTTGAATGTCATAACCAACAAAGCTTAATCTTGCAACATAGAGGACAGCAAAGTTTCACTCCAGATGAGCTCAATGCCTTCTATGCTCGCTTTGACCACCAGAATAGGGAGGAACCACCATGCACCCTCATGTCTCCCGATGATCCTTTGATTCTTTGGTCTTGGTATCTGAAGGTAATGTGCAGGCTGCCTACAAGAGAATGAATCCAAGGAAAGCATCCGGTCTGGATGGAGTACTGAAGACCTGTGCTGACCAACTGGCTGGTATATTCATGGATATCTTCAACCTCTCACTCCGGCAGGTTTCGATCGTACCAGTGCCCAAGAATTGTGTGGCAACCTGTTTAAATTACTATTGTCCCAGTGGAACTTACATGAAGTGTTTTGAAAGGCTGGTGATAAAGCATATCTAGTCCTGTCTGAATGGTGACTTAGATTGGCTCCAGTTCACTTACTGAAGTGACAGGTTTACAGCAGATGCTATCTCATTGGCTCTTCACACAACTCTGGAACATCTGGACAGCAAAGATGCATACATCAGGATTCTCTTTATCGAATTCAGCTCAGTAGTTAACACCATTATCCCCTCAAAACTAATCAATAAACTCCAAGACTTGGGCCTCAATACCCCCTTGTGCAATTGGATCCTGGATTTCCTCACTTGTAGACCCCAGTCAATTGGGAGTGGGGAAAACATCATCTTCATTATCTCTCCATCAACTCCATCTCTTCATCTCTCCATCAGCACAGGAGCACCACAGAGATGTACTTACCTTTACACTTATGATTGTGTGGCTAAGTACAGCTCCAACACCGTTTACAAGTTTGCCTCTGGCTGCACTGATGTGGGCTGTATCAAAGGGGGTGATGAATCAGAAAACAGGAGGGAGATTGAAAACTTGGCTGAGTGGTGTAATAACAACAACCTCTCACTCAATGTCATATAAGAACAAGGAATTGATTGTGAATTTCAGAAGAGGGAAATCAGAGGTCCATGAGCCAGTAATCATTGGAGGATCTGAGGTGGAGAGGATTAGTAACTTTAAATTCCTGGGTCACTATCTCGGAGAACCCGTTCTGGACCCATCATATAAATATATTTGCAAAGAAAGCACGACAGCGCCTCTACTTGGTCATGATTTAGCATGTCATGAAAACCTTCTGTAGATGTGTGGTGAAAAGTGTGCTGACTGGCTGCATTATGGTCTGGTATGGGAGCACCAATGCCTTTGAGTGGGCAAATCCTATGAAAGATCATGGATTTGGCCCAGTACATCATGAGTAAAACACTCTCAACCACTGAGCAGCATCCATCATCAGAGATCCTCACCACCCAGGCCATGCTCTTTCCTCGCTGCTGCCATCAGGTAGAAGGTACAGGTGCCTCACGACTTGTATCTCCAGGTTCAAGAAGAGTTACTACCCCTCAACCATCAGGCTGTTGGACAAAAGCCGATAACCACTCATTTAAGGACTCTGTTATATTGTGGTTTCATGCTCATTATTTATTGCTATTTATTTATATCTGCATTTGCATAGTCTTTATAGTTTGTGATGTTTACAGTATAGTTACTGTTCTGTAGATTTGCTGAGTATGCCCGCAGAAAAAGAATCTCAGGGTTGTATGTGGTGACATATATGTACTCTGATAATAAATTTTACTTTGAACTTTTTTGAACTTTGAACGTCATGGAGATATGGTCAGAGAGACCACAATGAAGGTGTGGGATGGCTTTGTAAATAAAGCATCTCTTTGTATAAACGTCATCTGGTCTGTTTGTTCCCCTAGTGGTCATGATGATATGTTGGTGGAATTTGGGTAAAATGTCTTGCAAGATAACATGATTAAGCTGTATTACGATTATGGAGAGACTGTCTGGATCTTTGTTTTGTAGAGAGCTTATGATACTGTAAAGCTTCCAGAATCAGAAACAGGTTTAATATCACCTGCGTGTGATGAAGTTTGGTAACTTAGCAGCAGCAGTCATAAGTGATAAATTTTGGGAAAAATGAATGAATTACACTGTGTATTGTATGTATAGACATCACTGAGTGTGTGCCTTCAAGCTTCTGTGCCTCCTTTCTGATGGAAACAATGTGAAGAGGGCATGTCCTGGGTGATGGGGATCCTTCATAGTGGACACCACCTTTCTGAAGTACTGCTCCTTGAAGGGACTAGTAGCCAAGATGAAGCTGACTAATTTTACAACTTTCTTTAGCTTCTTTTGATCCTGTGCTGCGGTTCCCCCCTCCCCCCCCATTACCAGACAGTGATGTAACCTGTCAGAATGCCCTCCATCTGTCGAAGTTTTCGAGTGTTTTTGATGACAGACCAAACTGAATCTCCTGAAAGTGGGATGCTTTTCCAGTGCATCTTTAGGGTTTGGACCCTCAGAGTAGGGGGATGCAGTCAGCAGTAAACTCCCTGAGCAAGTAATATGGCTATCATTTAATTGTAAGATGTTCAATTGCCACAGAATATTGATTGCTAACTACAGATGAGTTTGTGCACCTGAGAGAGAGTCCACCTCCTTTGGATTTCCATGACATAGAATTTCTGTTCTTACGGAATAGTCATTGCATCGAACTGAGATGCCAAGTCTGGCATGTTGTTGTTTAGCCTTGTTTCAGTGAAAACCAGAATGCAATAGTTTCTCACCTCTTTCTGTTCATTCATTCTCTGTGTCAGTGAGTCCATTTTCTAGAGAGCCAGGGAAAATGCTGGCCTGGTTGGGTTAGCCCTCAGCCTAACTAGTGCCCAGCTCTCTTGCCGTGTTTCTGCTTCCTGTCACATCGCCGCTTCCTTGGCTGAGCCATCTATGCCACGTTTAGAATTATGGTACTGAAGGCAGAGCTCTGGACAATTGATAGGTCTGATGTAGGTGTCTTTATGATACATGCGTTCTAGAGATGAGTGCTTGGCCACTGTGGAACTGACTTAGCTGGAGGCCAATTGCATGGGTTAGGGTTTTCCGGGAGGCTGGAGTTGATATGGCATTATCAGCCCTTCATGCATTCATGGTGGTGGATGTCAGAGCCACTGGGTGGTAGTCATTCAGGCATGTTACCTTGTTTTTCATTGGTACCAGTTTAAATACTCTTCACTACTACCCTCAATAGCCACAGGTGGTTTCCAATACACTGGAGAAACCAAATAGAGAATGCAAGGTGACCCAGACCTTTCAGTTGCCTATCACTTTAATTCTCCATTACAGTCATTTGTTTACATCTGCCTTTCACTGCTGTTTCATTGAAGCCCAATCTCACCTGCTGAGTCGGGACCTGCTGTACCTCTTTCCCTGACAGACAGTCTCTCCCTCGCCCTCTCCCTCCCTTGAGGGTATGTAGTGGAAAGTCTGAGTGGAAACCTGACTAATTATCCTGAATGCACCAACTACCCTTCTGTCTCAGCTCAGCTGCTGTTGAAAGTCTAATCCATGTATTTGATTATTGTGGTGAAATACCTCTATAAACATGAGGTCAGTCTCAATATATGTCCTAATCTGAACTATTGCTTACTGACCTACACTGACTGACTTTTGGCCATGTAATGCCTTGAATTTCACCCTTGCTTTCATACCTCATTATGGTCCCGCCTATCTATGTCTGAAACCTCTCCTAGATTGGTAACCCTCCATGATTTCTGCATTGTAGTCCTCAAATTAACCGGAGCAATGCACTCAAAATGCTGGGGGATCTCAGCAAGTCAGACAGGATCTATGGAAATGAATAAACAGTTGGCCAAGACCCTGGGATTTCCAGCTTCTGCAGAATCTTGTCTATGATAAAGTTAACCATTCCACCCTTGATGAATGTACCTATGTTTGACTCTACCCCTCTCTTTGTAGCCATAGATTGCCTTAGGGATGAGAAGCTTGTTTCTGAAGGTATTCTAGTTTCAATCAGTACTACAGTGTGTTACAATTACAATGTTATGAGATGAGAATGTTGTATCAGTGGTTGAATCTTGGCTACAGAATGCCAGGAGAAACGTTCACAATGACTTTGTGTCAAGTACAAAGCATGTGATCCATCAGGTGGGATATTTCAGCTGATCGCAGTAAATGATCGGCATGTAAGTACCCTGTGTTCGTTGAATAACATCTTTTAAATCCTCTGTGGTATTGAGATTTTGCTTTGTGCATTCTCTGGCACTTGTTTTTAAAGGCGCATGACACTGTTAAGACATGAGAATAATTAGGAAGGATTCAGGAGGAAAACTGCTTGGTTGTTTGATTATAATCCCGAATGATGCAAAATCAGCTGACAACCATTAAATTGAGTGTCATGAGTTTGAAAAGGGTTTTGGTCAAATCACAAATATCTCCCAAAGCTTTAAGTAATAAACTTGCGTTGACTGTTCACTGGATTACATAGTGTTTTTGTCTTTGCTTCTCTGAAGCAAAAATAACAGGTCTGTTCAAAACAGCAAAATCTTTAACCAGAGCTTTCCTCAAATCTCTTTCAAAAAATAGAAGTGTTGGATTGGATCAAGATACAGGCAATTAATCTCATTTTAATAGTATTAATACTCCGTGCCTCTTTAACTTGTTTTTCAGTTAGTCTTACCCTTCAGGCTTCCTATTTGCCTGACACTTCTGTGGTCTGATCTTGTTGTGTTTGTGCCGCAACCTACTGCAGCTTCCAAAAATATTTCCAAAAGTATTTTGCATGAATACTTGATACATTCCTGATACATCTGAGATAACTGAACTGTGGCAATATTGAACACAAACACACAAGGGATTCTGCAGATGTTGGAAATCCAGAGCAACACACACACACACTGCTGGAGGAAGTCAGCAGGTCAGGCAGCGTCTGCGGTGGGGAATGAACAGTTGACCCTTCATCGGGGCTGGAAAGGAAGGGAGGAGTAGCCACAGTAAGAAAGTGAGGGAGGGAATGAGTACAAGCTAGAAGGTGATGGGTGAAGCCAGTTTGTAGGGGAGGGGGATGTGATAGATGATGAAGGACTGGAGAAGAACAAATCTGATAGGAGAGGAGAGTGGGAGACCATGGGAGAAAGGGAAGGATGAAGGGCACCAGAGGGAGGTGATAGGCAGGTGAGGGAAGGAGCAAAGTGGTTTCTTTTGCTGGTTTTGTTTTGTTGTTTTGCTGAACATTGGTGTGTTGGTGCCAGAAAGCATGGCGACATTTGCTGGCTGCCCCTAGCATATCCTTAGGTTGTGTTGTATGTTTCGTTGTACCTGTAATAAATTAAGTCTGAGTCTAATAGAGTGACCGTTACTGAATGCAATACTCCAGGTGCAATCTAAATAAACTTACATAAAGCTGCAACACAACTTCTTGACCTGAACTCATTAAAGTCAAGAAAGATAAATAAAGACTAATAAAGATAAGTGCACCATGCACCACCTTTACCACCCTATCAACAGGTGAACCCACAGGTTGGCTCAATCTTTATCTCTGTATTAAGGTATAGTGGGACATAGGCCCTTCTGGCCGAGCCACCCAGCAAACCAAGATTTAACCCTAGCCTAATCAAGAGACAATTTACAATGTCCAAGTAATCTTGGAGTGTGGGAGGAAACTGGAGCACCTGGAAGAAACCCACGCAGTCATGGGGAGAACGTTCTAACTCCTTACGGGTAGTGGCAGGAATTGAACCCCAGTCACCTGTACTGTAAAGTGTTGTGCAGCCACTATGCTATCGTGCCACCTCTAACTTTGTGTATGCTCACTCTGATGTTCAACTATGGGATCCCCCTGGTTCAGAGAGTCATGGGGTGTCATGGTAGCTTAGTGGTGAGTGTGTTATTACAGCTTGGGGTGTTGGAGTTCAGAGTTCAATTTCAACGCCATCTGTAACGAGTTGGCACGATCTGCCTGTGAATGCAGAGGTTTCTTGCAGGTGCCCTGGTTTCCTCCCATAGTCCTATGCTGTGCTGGTTAGTAGGTTAATTGGTCATTGTAAATTGCCTTGTAATTAGGCTAAGGTTAAGTAGGTGGGTTGCTGGGCAGTGTGGCTCATTGAGCTGGAAGGGGGATTGTTCTGCACTGTATCTCAAAATAAAATCAAATAAGTTGCAGAAGGACCACTTACAGGCATACTTGCATGGAGGTTTCAGTTCAATGAAAGGGTGACACAGGAGTAAAAAACATCATGCTCAACCAACAGATTTCATCAAAGCTCTGCATCGTACTACATAGCCGTGAGAATTGGCAGACAGTTCGGCAACTGGTAAGGTGCTGATGCTTTTGATATTAGCCGCTTCTACTGGGTCAACAAAAGGTGGTGGTGTCCTTTTTAAATGTATTTTTTACAATAGCAAAACCCTGCTGAACATGAGGATACTGCAGGTCTGCAGTATCCCGCTGTTGAGTTGCTCATTGGCGGACAAAGTGACGGAGCTGGACTTGAGGTAGATCATGCTGCTGCTGGTGTCAGAGAGGCATTGGAGGAGTCTGTGTGCAAAGGTGGTGTGCAGTCTAACAGCAAGTGATCGCCTTAGTTGCTTTTCTTACGATTGCAAGACCTGTTGGATGTTATTAATGTGGAATGTTGCAAGTCTACTTCACTGATTTATAGGTGAACGGTGGGGGAACTGTGTGGCCTCAGTCATAGCAAGATCTAGGCTTCAAGTCACAGTGCCGCCTGTTTACAGCCGCCTAGGAAGGAGGCATTGCGCTCCACCGGAGGTGCTGTGGCACAACATCCAAGCTGGAGTTGGTGCTGCCCCCAGTGTTCGCTCAGCAGACTTCAGACTGCAGATTGTGCTGGTGTGCAATAAATCCAAGGCCACATTTGGGCATAGGCTGATCAGTGGAACATAATGTTTGCACTACTAAGTCAAGTCTAAGTTCGAAGTACATTTATTGTCAAAGAGTGTATAAATTATGCAACCTTGAGATATATCTGGCTACAGGCAGCCACAAAACAAGAAAAGCAGAAAAAAGACAAACACCCAATGCATAGAGAGAGGAAAAATAAACAAATCATGCAAGCAATAAAGCAAGCATCAGTTGAGAATGAAATTAGAGTCCATGAACCTGAAGCCCAGAGCAGCTGGAGCAGGCCTATAGTCTCAGTTCATCAAACAGCGGGGCAGTAGCCACGAAGCACGCAGACACTAAGCCCAGAGCAGCCAGAGTACAACACCCTGCCTGTTCAGTCCATCTGGCCTACTTACTTACACTCATTGCTGAACCCCCCCACGGCACCACCAAATCACAAAGTTACTTTTGGGTAAAAACACACTGGCCTTGCTAGTGATGCTGAAATCCCAGAAACTGAATAAGTAAAACAAATCAGAAGTTACAGTTACTAAATTGAGAGGCCTTTGAAAAACTAACTAAAACATGAGCACTTTTCCAGACCACTTGTTTGAAACTCTGTCATGAAAGTCATCAGGTCCCTTGGATTTGTTACCATGACATACAGATGATACTATAACTTTCTTCCATTAATTGATTATACGCAGCAAGTACAGTAATTTCTAAATGGTCTCCTATAACATTATCATTAATTGGCCGTATTAATACTATTAAAATGGTAGTGTTACCGAAGTTTTTATATGTATTCCAAGCAATCCCCTCTTTAGTTCCTAAACTGTTTTTTGATAGAATAGACTCTAAAATTTTGTCTTTTATTTGGAATAATAAAAATCCTAGATTGAGTAAACTTTTATTGCAGAAATTAAAACAAGTATGGTGGTATTGCTTTGCCAAACTTTAGATTGTACTACTGGGCAATTAACATTCGTTATATCACTTTTTGGATTCATTTTTCAGATATACATGTTTGTCCCTTATGGGTGGATTTGGAGAAAAACTCGGTGAAGGGGTATTCTTTGGCCTCTTTATTGGGAGCTCCTCTTCCTTTTTTGTTTTCTAAGATTTGTAGTTGAGATTTTTTTTAAAAATTTTTTTTATTAGTTTTTCAAAACATTTTACAAAATTAAAAACCCCAAATCCCAATGAGGAGCATTAATACAGAGCAAGGTTAAGCATACAATAACAATATGCTACACAGGAAGAGAATTTAACAAAAAAGCACCTAAATTAAAGACAAGTGAGCTTAGTGTCCTCCCCAAACCCCACAACACAAGAAAAAAAAACAATTCCAGACCAACCACCACACAATATAGAGAGTATAAGTCCGGACAGTCAAACTCCCAGACTGTAAATACACTTAGCAACAGAGGATAATAATGCCTACTACCAGAAAAAAAAAGGGAGCTGAAAGCAAGGGACTGAAAAGGAAAAAAAAAACCCTAGTCAAGAGGAAGGTTATGAAAGTACTCGATAAAAGGCCCCCAGATCTTATGGAACTTTAAATCCGAATTGAGAACTGAATAATGATTTTTTTCGAGGTCCAAGCAGGCCATAATGTCGTTAAGCCATTGCGCATGAGTGGGCGGGGCAACATCTCTCCATCTAAGGAGGATCAAGCGTCTCGCCAGGAGAGAGGCAAAGGATAGTATTCGGCATTTGGTCGGACCCAGACATAAATCTGTCTCGCCCCAAAAACCGAACAGAGCAATTAAGGGGTTAGGTTCTAGGTGCTGATTCAGAATACCCGATAGTGTAGTGAAGACATCTTTCCAGAATTTCTCTAAGCTAGGACAGAGCCAGTACATATGGATGAGAGAGGCCACGCCCCTCTTGCATTTATCACAGAGCGGACTAATGCCAGGGTAGAATCGAGATACCGTAGATTCCGGATTTTAAGCCGCTACTTTTTTCCCACATTTTGAACAGCTTTGAACTTTGCGGCCTATTATCCAGAGCGGCTAATACATGGTTTTTTTTCATGCCGCCTCGTAAACATTTTGCCTCATAACAGTAGACCAATAAAATTGATGAGTAGTTCACAGAGGTCCAATGAAATTGTACGATAAATCAAGCGCACTTTCACAATTAAATTATTGTAAATCAGTCATTTGTACTCACCCTCATCAACATGGAAAACACTCGAAGCATTGTGCTGCCTTATGGCAGTTACTTAGTTTATAATATTTTCGCTTAGTAATTCATTTTCTAGTTAAAGTTAGAAGAGTTTTAACTATATTTGTTTTCTGTACTACATCGCGGGATGCTATGACGTCACACCCGGTTTCGCGGTGTCTTGTGGGAAAATGCCGGTTTGCGATGTAACGGGACGGAGGGAGGGAGCGCATTACGCGAGCGGCTTTGGATCTGAGCGAACGCTGCTTTTAAGTTAAAGGTGATCAATAACTTTTCCTGGTAGGCTGTAGTATATATATTTTTTACCAGTCGTTAGGAGATATTGGAATGTTGTTCAGTAAAGAAGTATACGCAACGTATATTTAAAAGTAGCCGCGTTACGGGCACGGTTCGAAAAAAAGCATTTGCAATATGTATTTGTTTTTGTTACTATATGGATTTAATTAAAAGTTAAAAAAATCCTCACGTGTAATATCTTTCTGTGTAAATATCTCATATTACAACGTGGGACACCTGCGGCCGAAAATCCGGTGCGGCCTAAAATCCGGTGCGGCCTTTACAATTAAAAAATTGATTTTATTTCTAAAATTAGAGCCAGCGGCTTTTAATCAGGTGCGCTCTGTAGTCCGGAATCTACGGTAGTTTAGATTTAGACATATGGGCTCTATGAACAATCTTAAACTGTAAGAGACAATGGCGAGCACAAAGAAAGGTTGAGTTAACCGATTTGAGAACTGAGTCCCAGCTCTCCTCGGATAAGGAGATATTTAAATCCTGCTCCCAGGCCATTTTAATTTGTAGTTGAGATTTTAATCCTATTATTAAACATACATTAAGAATTTGGTTTCAATTTCGTAGATCCTTTGACTTTAATAACTTTGTTCTTTCTAGTAAAATCCATCCTAATATTTTTAAACCTTCAATTTTTGATCAGACCTTTTCAATTTGGAAAACCAAAGGAATAGTAACTTCCTTAGATTTGTTCATGGGTAATTGTCTAATGTCTTTCACTCAGTTAGTGGATAAATATGACCTATCTAATATACACTTCTTTAGATATTTACAAATTAGGAATTTTCTACATAATTTACTGCCAGATTTTCCCTCGGCTTATTCACCAAATATTATTGATACTCCTTTTCAGGTCAAACCATTTCAAAAAGGACTGATAGCTATAATTTATAAATGGTTATTGAATTTGCATATGTTATCTAATGATAAAATTAAAGCTGCGTGGGAATTCGAGTTTCGAAAGTCACTTTCAGATAATCAATGGGATAAAAACTTTCATTTGGTAAATACCTCTTCTATTTGTGCCTGTCACTCCTTGATACAGTTCAAGATAGTGCATTGGGCGCATATATCAAAGGACAAATTAGCCCATATTTTTCTAATATTAATCCTATTAGTGATAGATGTAATATTGAGGTGGCTACTTTAACTCGTATGTTCTGGTCTTGAATCAAGTTAGGTAATTTTTGGAAAGAAGTCTTTAAAACTTTATCAAAGGTTCTGAATTTGGATCTACAACCGAATTTACTTACAGCAATCTTTGGGATCATTCCTTCGGAAGCAGGAGATATTCCTGTTTCTGCTCAATGGACGATAGCTTTTACAACTTTATTGGCTAGGAGAGCCATTTTGCTTAAATGGAAGGACTCTAATCCACCTACTGTTATTCATTGGCTTACCTCCATTATGTCCTGTTTAAGTGTAGAGAAAATAAGAAGTCGGACATTTGATACATCCTCTAAATTTGAGGAAACTTGGAGACCTTTTATTCAATATTTTCATGTGCTTTGACGTATGGCCCTTCCAGTTACCTTTTTGAAGTTTTGGATTTGATCAGAAAGTTTTCCCTCTTTTTTTTGCTGTTACTCTCAGTTTGAGCTGCCTAGTTCTACTTTCTTTTAAAAATTTTTTTTTTGTGTTTTGGGGTTTTTCAATTATAAAAGTTTCTTTATCTTTTTTTCTTTTTGTGGATAAGAGGAGAATCAATTACTTTTCCCTATTATATACTATTAGATTAATACTATGATCTTAATAATGGTTATCTTTACTTTTATTCAAACTGTTATTGATTTAGATATTTGTGATAATTCTCCTCGTGTGTGTGTGTGTGTGTGTGTATAATGTACTTTTTTTATTTAACTAATAAAAAGATTGATAAAAGAAAGGACACACAGATGATACAAAATCAGGAGTAAAGAAAGATATCATGGTTTTCATCAGTTAGAGAAGTGGATGGAGGAGTGGAAAATGGATTTCAATGCAGGGAAATTAAAGCTGGCCCCAGTAATCGAAGCGCCTATGGTGTATGATATGGCTAATGCTGAGTTTATTCAGGTACCAGGTTTTCAGGGTTTTTAGTGTTTATTCGGCAGTCTTCTTCATAAGAAACGGAATTTGTAAAGTGAAACACTTTGTAGTTATAGCAGAGACTGAGACACATGAGAGCAGGCTGAAAAAACGGAGGCAACGAAAGCTGCGTTCACACGCGTCCGACTGATCCGGCCCGCACGAAGCTGCATTTTGCTCAATCCAGCCCGTGACCTAAAATGAGTTTGACACCCCTGGCATAGAACATTGAAAGGGGTGTCACAGGTAGACCAGATTACAGGCCTTCTTCAGTCAGGGAACTAAGTTGACTGTTGGGACATTATGTTGTATTTTTATAAGCTATGGGTGTAGGTGGTTATAACAAGTGTGGTGATTTTCTAAAAAAAACTATCCCTTTCCTGGTTGCCTCATCAATCACAGCCCGACTAGCATTTTCAGGACCCACAAGGTGAAAAGTCTATATCAATGTGAGCATTTCTTTGCAACCTTTCCAGAAAAAATTGCAAATTTGCATTGCAAGAGAACGTTCTGTAGCTGGTAGGCTTTGAGAGGGCTGGTACCTATTTGAATGAATCTTGATGATCCCCGGATTTTGACAGCAGTCTATCTGTAGATTTTGGCTATCTTGACATTCCTGCCTAGAATGTAACTTCTGTAACCCATTGGTGTACGAAGCAGATTTATAGAGTTTGCTAATGTGCAGAAAGTTTGTGCCTGAATTGGATGCATACTGCAAACTGGGTACACAGCACAGTGAATGAATTGAAGCAGTAACAGAGTAATATAGCATGGAAACAGGCCCTTTGCCCAACCAGCCCATGCTGCCACAGCATCCTCCCTGCTAGTCCCAGTTGCCCGCATACGGCCCATAACCCTCAATGTACCTATCCAAATGCCTTTTAAATGTTGCATTTGTACCCACCTTGACCACTTCCTCTGGATGCTCTTTCCAGGTCCTCATTATCCTCTGAGTAAAGAAATTACATCTCGGGTCTCTCTGAAATCTCTCCCCTTTTGTATTTGTGTTTCACCAACCCTGAGAAAAAGAGTTGCCACCTTATTCATACTTTTTGTGATTTTATAAACTTCTATGTAGTCACCCTAATTCTGATGCACTCCCAAGAATAAAGATTCAGCATGGCCAACTTCTTTCTCTAACTCAGGCCCTCTAGTCCAAGTAGCTTGTAAATCTGTTCCACACCCTCTCCAGCTTGAAAAAGTCTTTCCAATAAGAGTTTTAATAAAACTATACATAATATTCCAAGTGCAGCCTCACTAATGACTTGTATAAATGCAGCATCATGTCCCTACTCCTAAACTTGATGTCCTGACTGATGAAAGCCAGGTGATTAATGTATTCTTCACCACTCTGTCTTGTGTGGTTGCTTTCAGCAAACTATGCACTTGAACTCCCTGGTCCTGTGTTCCACTGCACTTAGCAGTGTCCTGGCATTTAATGATAGGTCCAACCCTGCTTTGACTGTTCTGAGTGCATCATTTAACTAAGTTGAAGTCCATTTACCCATGGTCATTGACTGATCAAAATCTATTAGACATTCATTATAACCTGTTTTTCTATTAACAAGACCTCCTAATTTAGTATTATCAGCAAACTTGCTAATTGTGACATCTATATTCACACCTAAATTATTTACAATATACGAGGTCCCAACACCGAACCCTGGGGGACCCCACTAATCACAGGCCTCCAATCAGAGAATCAACCTTCAGTTATCACCCTCTGCTTCCCCTTGCTGAGCCAATTCTGAATCTGCCTCGCTAGCTCCCACTGAATCCCTATGACCTAACTTTCCAGATCAGCCTTTTAAAAAGCTTTACTAAAATCCACATAGACCATATTTACTGTCCCAACTTCACTATTCCCTTAGTTACCTCTTTGAAAATCTCCAAAAGGTTCTTCAGACATGACCTCTCACGCATAAAACCATACTGATTATTTCTAATCGGGTCTTAACCATCCAAGTGATGGGCCATGTTATCCTTCAGAATTCCCTCCAGTAACTTCCCTATAATTGAAGTCAGGCTCACCAGCCTGTAGTTCCCTGGCCTGTCCTTGCTACCCTCTTGAACAGTATTTTTTCAATGTAATTTTATTTTATGATACAGCACAGAGTAGGACTTTCTGACCCTTTGCCATGCCACTCCAGCTACCAACAATCCTGATTTAATCCTAACCTAATCGCAAAAACGTTTATGATGACCAATTACCTGGTACGTCTTTGGACTGTGGGAGGAAACTGGAGCACCCGGAGAAAACCCACACGTTCCACAGGGAGGGCATATAGAGACTTCTAACAGAAAGGCACAGGAACTGAACTCTGAAATGCCCTGAATTGTAGCAGCATCCTACTAACTGTGATGCTATGGTGGCACCCAATAATACAGCACTAGCCTTCTGGAACTTCACCAGTGGCTAACAACAAAGCAAATCTTTACAAGGGTCTCTGCAGTTTCTTCCCTGGCCTCTCACAAGGTCTGGGACTGCACTTAGTCAAGTCCTGGGGATTTACCCACCTTAATACCTTCAAGGCTGCAAATGCCCTCTTCCTCATAATATTCATATGACCCAAAAACCTTACTGCTTATAACCCACATTTCATGTTTCCATGGTATTCTCCTTAGTAAACTCCGAAGCGAAATAGACATTATGAATCTCTGCCATCTCTCTGAGACAACATCTATGTGTCCCTGATGGTACTTAAGAGGACTTAGTCACCTTTTGACTGATAATATAACTGAAGAGCCTCATGGGATTATTGTTAACCCTGCCTGCCAAATCCATTTCATTACCACTTTTGACTCTCCTGTTTTCTTTTGTATGCCTACTCTTAAACATTTTATATTTATCAAGAGATTCATTTGTATCCAGCTGCCCAAGTATCTGTCTACCCATCCACCTACTCACCTATCCACCCATCTTCCTATTGACATACAGCTCTTTTTGCAGTGCTGGCCGTCAATCCTCCCAGTTACTCTGAGTTTAATCATGGGGCAATTTGCAATGACCAGTGAGCCTACCAGCTGTCCTTGGAATGTGGGAGGAAACTGGAGCACCCAGAGCATGGTCAGAGGGCAAATGTACAAACCCCTTACAGATGTGGGAATTGAACCCGGGTCACTGGTACTGGTACAACAAAGCAAATATCTTTACAAGGGTCTCCGTAGGTAATATATGCTTCCTTCTTTTCCCTTACCTACGGATCAGGTTCAGGTTTTAGTAGAAATGACTGAAACAGGGCAACATGGAGAGCAGGATGGGCAGTGAACAATTTCTGGATGTAGCACATTTTGTGGAAAGCACTTGACACAGTAGTGAGTAGCTCAGTATTATGTATAGAACGTGCATGGATTAAATTAAGGGAAGAACAGATCACCTAACTGGGGGAACACTATAAACCATCAAAAGACAGAAGAAATTGGAGATGTCTGCAAGGTGGGTGGCAGATTCAGAATAATCATGGCTAATTTTGACTCCACCATGACTAAGCAGTCAGAAAATACTGGAAATTAAAGGGAAATAATGGAAATAAAGGAAATTAGGGAAGAATTGGAAATACAGAATATATGGGAGAGCTGCAAGAATAGAATCCCCTGCTTGATATTGAGTCAGAGCAAAGTAAGAATGCAATGTGAAAAGTTCTGATTTTATGAAGTTTATTGTCATCTACACAAGTACACATAAGCTATTATAAAACTAGGGTGTTTAAGACTTTTGATAGTACTGGACTATTAATTTTATGCATTGCACTGTACTGCTGCTGCAAAAAAGAAATTTTATGACGTGCACGATGACAAACCTGATTCTGGTATGGGTCACTATTGTGGACTGAGCGTAGGGGTGGACAGGGAGAGGGGAAGTCATGTTCAGGAAGAGGAGGGGAGGGAGCAGGAAGCACCAGATGGAGGTTCTGTAATGATCAGTAAACCAGTTGTTTGGAATCAAATGATTCCTTCCTGGTTTCTCAGGGCTAGACATGTCTGCACCCATGCGATCCTTCTGCCCCAGAACTACCTCTCTGCCAGCTATTCCACACCCCTTCTGTTGCACTTCATCCTCGCCATTCTCAACATCACTTGCTCCCACCAGATTTACAAACTCGCTCTCCGCTCCATATTGACAAATACAGTACTGTTTAATAGTCTTGGGCACTATATATATATATATATATATATATATATATAGAGAGAGAGAGTATATATATATATCTAAGCCTTTTGCATAGTACTGTACACTTTTTTTTCAAGTCTACATTCAGCAGTGGACTTCCCCTTTTCTGTCACTGTGGAGGGAAAGCAACAGAGCGAATATTGAGACTGGAAAAGTGCAGAAAGAAGATTTTCAATGAACTTAGAATTTGTTTTTCTGGTTAGTCAAGGTGTTACGATCTATACTTCAGGATGATCTGATAAATTTAAAATTCTGAATAAGTTAGAGAGAGTAGATTTAGAGAGAGAGTTTCCTTAGAAATATAGTTAGGAGCCACAAATTCACAAGTGCTAATAAATCCAATAGCCTGCTGGTGGCGTAGTGGCATCAGCACTAGACTTTGAGGTGAGTAGTACTGGGTTTAGATCCGGCCGTCTCTTTGTATGCTTTTCATCTGTGCTGGGTTGAGCGTCGAGGTAGCAACTTGGCCTTGGTAAAAAGCAGACTAAAAATCCTAAAGAATCAGCAATTGCTGCACAATGTGCCACAAGGTGCGGAGAGGATGTAACAGGAAATATTTTTGAAGGGTGGTTAATATGTGGAGGAAGTGAATCATTTCCACATCTCATTTTTGTACCCTTTAATTATCTATGGAGGAAACCTTTGCAGTATTCCTACTTGCTTGATTAGTTTGGTGGTTATTCTCCAACCAATTGGCTCATTGTTACTATCCAAAAGTTAGACATTCATTTTCTTTTATCTTTGATTTACTCATCTGATGCCTAAACCCTTTACTTCTAAAATCCTTGCAGGAATGGAAGGGTGGACTTAAGGTCTCTGTCTGTTCTGCCCAATGCTAGCTGTGAGAAGTGGGCATGACCTGGGTGGTGGAGATCCTTGATGTAAATACTTTGAGTGCTGGGAGGACTGCACCCATGATGGACTGGGCTGGGTCCACCGCTCTTTGCAATATCTTGTGCTGCTGTGCATTGGAAATGCGTACCAGGCTGGATATTTTCTACAGTGCATTTGTAGACGTTTGCTAGGGTGTTTGATCACATGGCAGATCTTTTATGAGAATAAATGCATTGGTGCACTGCCTTTATGAATGCATCGATGTTGGGCCCAGGACTGACCATCTGAAGTTTTAATACTCAGGATGATCCACCTCTGAGAACTGGCACGTGGTCTCTCAGCTTCCCCTTTTTAAAGTGAATGGTTAGTCCTTGGCTTTGTTAATATTCAGCATGAGGTTGTTTTTGTGGCATGACTCAACCAGGTGTTCTGTCCCGGCCCTGTACCACCTGGTGGGGTTGGCTCACTGTCACTGAGGCTAGTTACTTGGTATTCCTCATGAGTGAATGTAAATTTCATAGCTGCTCTGGAGGATTTGACCTGTACTTTGGACAGTTGGTGTAAGACTCTGGTTTATTGGTTTTATTTTATTTTATTGAGATACTGCACGGAATGCTTCAGGCTGTGCTGCCTATCAGTTGCCTGATTTAATCCTAGCCTAATCACAGGATAATTTACAGTGACCAACTAACCTACCACCCGGTGCACCTGGAGGATACCCGTGTGGACATAGGGAGAAGGTATAAACTCCTTAGAGACAGCAGCAGGAATTGAACCGGTGTCACCTATACTGTAAAGTGTTGTGCTAACCTTTATGCTAATATGCTGCTGAGTTGGGATGCTGAGTCACTAAGTGCTTTTAAAGGTGAGATATTTGAGTTACAGAAGAATCGGGGATTATGGGAACCCCCAGGGAAAAGTTTTGTAGCTAAAGTTAAGAACAATTACACTATTAGTGAAGATGGAGCTGTTTCTGTTTCTGTGTGCTTTGATATGGCAAGAAGGAAAAACTGTTTCCAATGGTGGAAGAGAACTGGTTAATACCTGTAACAGGATCATTTGCTGTGGGACCTGGCTGGCATGGGACAGGAAGAGTAGGCTGACTTGTCACCTATTACATAAAACAATGGCCTTGAAGCTCAGAAGTTCCTAAGGTTGCATTTTAACAGAAGAGAAAATTTGCAATGTTATTTGCGAGTTTTCATTAGGCAGTTAGAAGTGCAATCTGGAATTTTGGGTGATTTCCACTTCTCACTTAATTTTACGAATCTAATTTGTGCACATATTCTGCAATAGTATTCTACTGAATCCTTTTCTCCATCAGCTCTGGTCATGTGCCTGATCTGTGGTGTGAAGGACAACTCTTCAGTTCCTGTGCTCTGAAGCTGCAACGCTCTAAGGTGAGTGTTTGGATTGATCGCTTACATGGTGGGTTGGCGGTGAGGTTCTACACAGGCTGTAAGGTGAATGACAGCTGCCCACTGAAAAGAGGCAATGAAGAGTAACTGAGAGCAGGGGACGTTGACCTGGTCAGAGTGATAACAGAGGAGGAATGAGAGAGAGTGCAGATTGGGGTAAATGTTACATGGAGCAGAGAGCTCAGAAGGGTACATAGGAGGGAAGAAGGAGAATGCATAGCAGGAGTAAGTGTGAGAGATGAACACAGAGCTTAGATAATGATAAAAGGTGCCAGAAAAAGGCCAGCGATATCATGACCACCCACTCTGCTCGTGGACTGTTTGTAATCTCTATCAAGATTGTTTAATGTCATTTCCCGTCAGGGAGGAGGCTACATATCGTCCATGCCAGGACCGCCAGACTCAAAAACAGTTACTTCCCCCAAGTAGTAAGACTGATCAACACCTCCACCCACTAGCCCACCCCTCCACACCCCCAACCAACCCTACTTTATCATTTATTTTTTTTAAAAATGTTAAGATACCACAAGGAATAGGCCCTTCTGCCCAGCACTCCCCCAATTTAACCCTAGCCTAATCTTGGGACAATATACAATGACAATTAACCTACCGACCAGTACATCCTTGCATTGTGTGACAGACAATGGTGACAGCAAGAATGATGATGGGGCAATGGTGAAGGTCAGATGGGATACAGTGCAGACCATGTGGGATTGCCTGGCCTCCATTACATTCTCATGATGACCAATTCATTCCCACCTTAAGTTTGAGGAACAGCATCCCATCTGTGTTTGGGCACACTACAGTCTGTCCAATGTTTAACACTCAATCTGTTCACTTTTCAGGGCAATTGCTGTGGAAGATGCCTGCAGGGGTGTACTATTCAGTGCCGTACTGTGCCATCTTTGTTCTGCCAGTCCTCCTAATGGATGTCCCAGCTGTGGAGGGATATTTGTGCGCTGTAAGTCTAGCCTAAAAAAAAAAGGAGCACTTTGAAGTCTTCCCTTCCCTCACTGGGTGAGAATATATGGACAGTACTGTGCAAAGGTTTTCGGCACACATGTATAGCAAGGGTGCCTAAAACTTTTGCATGGTACTATATTGGTCAACGTGAAGTGGCGAGAAAGTTTGTAACTCTGGAGGGAGCTAAGGATGTTGGGAATGGTGAGGGTGGAGTGTCACAGTAGGGCTGAGGGACAGGTGTCAGAGAAGGAGTGCTAGGGGTGTTTGTTATTGGTGTGGGTTCAGACACACCCAGCCCTAGACATCAGGCAACATCATTTGATTCCAAACAGTTAATTTATTGATCATTACAGAATGTGTCTCTGGTGCTTCCTGTTCTTTCCATCTCTCTTCCCCTTACTTCAACCCTTTCCCTGCCCTTTTTCCACTCTCAGTCCACAAAATAAACCCATATTAGAATCAGGTTTATCGTCACTCACATATGTCATGAAACTTGTTTATTTTTCAGTAGTACAGTACAATACATAAAATAACCACAGTAATGTGCAGAGGTCTTAGGCACCCTGTGTGCCCAATGATTGCACAGTACTGTATACATCATTTTATTTGTTTATTTAGAGACACAACATGGTAACAGGCCCTTCCAGCCCAACGAGCCTGCACCACAGAATTAGATGCACGTGACCAATTAATCTACTAACCCATACTTCTTTGGAGCTTGGGAGGAAACTGGAGAACCTGAAGGAAACTCACATAGTCTTGAGAAGATTGTACTAACTTCTTCGGTAGAAATTAAACCCGGGTTGTTGGCGCTTTTAATAGGATTATGCTAACCACTGCATTACCATGCCACCCAACTCAATGCTGACCTCAAACCAATCTATTGGTACAGTAAGAACTGAGTGTTTTCAGCTTCAGGTCTCTACTAACCCTGTTGATACAGCCAGTCAATAGAAGGTCTGATTGGTAATTGTGAGGGCCTAAATTATCAGCAAGGCAGTGGTAAAGTAGTAGCTGATGGATGTCCAATCTCAGGTGTGGATCCCTGTTTGGTTGCATCACCATCTGGTATGGAAGGGCCGGTTACTGCACAGGCTTGAAATAAGCTGCACAGAGTTGTAAACTTAGTCAACTCCAGCATAGGCACTAGCCTCTGTAGTATCCAGGACATCATTGAGGAGCGATGCCTCAAAAAGACGACATCTATCATTAAAGACTCCCATCACCCAGGTCATGACTTGTCCTCATTGCTGCCATGAAGAAGGAGGTACAAAAGCCTGAAGTCACATACTCAACAATTGAGGAACAGCTTCTTCCCCTCTGCCATCCAATTTTTATAGGACATCTTGATCTAAGTCACAATAATAGACAATTACTGTCTGCCTAAATTAATAACACACAAACAATTGTACTTTTCATTTCTTTATTGAACACATTGTTTAACCATTCACATTCCAGGCTGGAAAAAAATGTGAACCTTTGTATTTAATAACTGGTAGAACCTCCTTAAGCAGTAATAACCTCCACCAAATGTCTCCTGCAGCTGCTGATCAGGCACACACGATGGCAAGAAGGAATTTTAGACCATTCCTCCATATAAAACTGTTCCAGTTCATCAATATTTCCCTCAATCTTTTTATGAGGCTTCCTTTTCCTTAAAAAGAATACGGATACAACTAAATGCTCTTTTTATAGACCAATTTCTTTATTTACTGTTGATACTAAAATCCTATCTGAAGTTTTGGCCCATAGGATTGAAAATATTTTACCATCTGTTATTTCCGATAACCAAACTGGATTTATTAAAAATTGATATTCTCACTTTAATATTTGTCAGTTATTAAATGTTATTTATTCTCCTAACATGATAAGAGAATGTGTGGTATCCCTAGATGCTGAGAAAGCTTTCGACAGAGTTGAATGGAATTATTTATTTAAAACTTTAACAAAAACTTTACAAAATTTGGACTCGTTTTCATTCAATGGATTAAATTACTTTATTTAGCTCTTTCCACTAGGTTATCACTAATTCTCATAATTTCAAACCATTTAAGCTTCAACGTGGCACGAGGCAAGGCTGTCCGTTGAGCCCTTTGCTTTTTGATCTGGCCTTAGAACCCTTAGCCATTGCCTTTCGAGAATTTAATGATATCACTGGTATTTTAAGAAGAGACACTATTCACCAAGTCTCGCTGTAGGCTGATGATCTGCTGCTATTTATTTCTAATGTTGAGACTTCGTTACCCCATGTGCTTTCTTTACTCTCCTGTTTTAGCCAGTTCTCAGGTTATAAATTAAACCTACATAAAAGTGAACTTTTCCCTTTGAATAATTTGATACCAACAAATTCTAACCTTCCTTTTTAAAATTGTGAGAAACCAATTTACCTACTTAGGTTTAACAATCACTAAATACTATAAGTGTCTATTTAAAGAAAACTTTCTTACTCTATTGAATCACGTAAAAAGGATACTATCAAATTGGTTGCCTCTTTCGTTAATATTGACCGGCTGAATTAACTCTGTCAAAATGAATATATTACCTAAATTTATATATCTTTTTCAGGCATTGCCTGTTTTTATTCCTAAATCTTTTTTTGATTCTCTTGACTGTATTATATCTTCTTATATATGGAAGAATAAGCGTTCTAGATTAAATAAAATTCATCTTCAGGAAGATAAAAAGAATGGAGGATTAGCCTTACCAAACTTTAGATTTTATTATTGGGCAGTTAATATAAGAAATCTTACATTTTGGTTATATTGTAGTGGTGTGCTACACACAGCGCTGGAATAACGACACGCAGACGATGAGTTACAGTTGTGTAAAAGATTTATTCAAACTTCGCGGCCTCGCTTATAAGCCTTCCCGTTTCCGCCCTCCCCAGGCGGGAATGCTATAGGGGGGGCGCATATTCACAGTTCCTTCCCGCGTGCGGGCTTTTCCCCTTGCTGGTGAAGAAGGCCTGGTGCCCTTTTGTGAGCCAGTTCGAATGCGCTGGAAAGTGGGTCACCACAATATTACATCAATCATGAGGATTGCCTGATGTGGGGTTTTTTTTTAGAAGCTAACTCTGTTAATAAATTTTCTATTATTTCTCCTCTTGAATCCTCACTTCTTTTGTCTTTGAGTAAGTTAACTGATAATCTGGTAGTTAAACACACTATGAGAATTTGGAGTATAGGGCCTCAACAAAAATCCTCCACTTTCTGCGATCTCCAACAGATGTTTTTGCAGTCTCCCAAGTTTGGCCAGCGGCTTTCAGTTCATCCAAAAGCCTACGCCTCCAGGTTTGCTTTGGGCGACCTCTTCTTCTCTTCCCTTGTGGATTCCATTCGAGTGATTGTCGAGTGACATTCGACTGGCTCTTCCTCAAGGTGTGGCCAACCCATCTCCACTTCCTCCTCCTTATCTGGAATACAATGGGCTCTTGGTTTGCTCTCTTCCATAGGTCTAGGTTTGACACTCTGTCGTACCATTTGAGGTGGAGGATCTGCCGGAGGCATTTGTTGAGAAAGGTCTGGATCTTGTTGCAGCTGGTGTTAGTGATTCTCCATGTTTCGGATCCATATAGCAGGATGGCTTTCACATTGGAGCTGAATATACGGAGCTTAGTTTTGACAGAGATGGCCGTAGATCTCCAAACAAGTCTCAGGGTTGTGAAGGCATGTTGGGCTTTTCCGATCCTTGCTCTGATGTCCTCATCTGTACCTCCTGATTTACTGATTTTGCTTCCGAGATAGGTGAATTTGTCTACATCTTCAACTATTTGTCCTTCAATCCGTAATGGCTCCTCTTGTGTGTTATTAATGCGTAGAACTTTGGTCTTCTCCTGACTGATCTTAAGGCCTACTCGCTGTGAGGTCTCTCCCAAGGAATCTACTTTCTTCTGCATATCTTGAAGCCGGTGTGAGAGAAGAGCGAGATCATCTGCAAATGCCAGGTCTTCCAATTTCCCTATTAACGTCCACTGGATGCCTCTCTCTGAGCCAGCATAGGCTGTTCTTGTAGCCCAGTCGAGTACCACAAGAAAAAGTAGAGGCGACAGCAGGCATCCCTGTCTGACTCCAGTAGTGACCAGGAACTCTTCGGACAGTCTCACATCATGGATGACCCTGCATGAGAGGCCATCATAAAGCTGCTTGATGATATTCACCATCTCTTCCGGTACACCATAGTGTCGTAAGATGCTCCACATTGACTTTCTGTCCAGGCTGTCAAATGCCTTCTCAAAATCAATAAAACACACATATAGTGGAGTTTGCCATTCTATTGTCTGCTCCACAATGACTCTAAGTGTAGCTATCTGGTCAATGCATGATCTCTCTTTCCTGAACCCTGCCTGCTCATTTCCAAGTCTCTGGTCAATGGCGTCTTTCATCCGCTCCAAGATGACCCTGGTGAGAACTTTGCTAGGAATGAACAACAAGGTGATCCCCCTCCACTTGCTACACAGTGAAAGATCTCCAGATTTTGGCAGCTTCACAAGGAGGCCCTTCTTCCAATCTGATGGGATCTCTCCTGTTCTCCATATCAAATTCAGCAGTATGTGCAAATGGTCCACCATAACCTCTCCACCCTCTTTCAATGCTTCTGCAGGAATGTTGTCTTCTCCAGCAGCCTTGCCATTCTTCAGGCTTTTCAGGGCTTTTCGAATTTCTTGCCTGGTGATTTTACCTATATTGATGTTGAGTGGGTCTCCAGGCTCCAGGTTAGGTGGGTTCTGTGGTGGTGGTCTATTCAATACTTCCTGGAAGTGTTCCTTCCATCTCGCCAGCTGATCTTCAACAGAAGTGAGCAGATGGCCTGTTTTGTCTCTAACAGGTCTGTTGAAATTGCTTTTCTTCCCTCTCAAAAGTTTAGTTGTCGTGTAGAGTGCTTTGAGGTCCCCTTTACTGGCTGCTGTTTCTGCTTGCTCTGCTATTTCATTGAAGTATGACCTCTTGTCCTTTCTGAGCTGTTTCTTCACCTCCTTGGCCATCACGCTGTACCTGTTGGCGATGATTTGTTTCTGTTGCCGGGTTTTGGCCCGATTCAACTCCTGTTTGAGCTTTTTCCTCTTCTCCACCTTCTGCCATGTCTCGTCCCTGATCCAAGGTTTACTGTTGACTGGTGGTCTTCCCAGTACTTCTTCGCAAGCTCCTACAGTGGCCTGCTTGAAGGTAATCCAGGTGTGTTCCGCTGTTCTGTCATCTTGTTCCTCTATTTGAAGAGCCCCAAAGCGGTTTTGCAAGGCGATGTGGAAATCTTTCTTGTTCTCTTCCGTCTGTAGTTTTCTAACATCAAACTTTATTCGCGTGTTCTGTTGCTTCTTCTTGGCTGACAGCTTCATCTTCAGCTTTGCAACAACCAAATGGTGGTCAGATCCAATATCTGCTCCTCTTTTGGCTCTCACATCTTGCAATGAACTTCTCCAGCGCTGGCGGACTATGACATGATCAATCTGGTTCTCTGTTTGATGGTCAGGTGAGACCCAGGTTATCTTGTGGCAGCGTCGGTGGGGAAAGAGGGTACCTCCAGTGGTCAGTTCGTTGAAGGCACAGAAGTCGGTAAGGAGTTCTCCATTTTCATTCATATTCCCCAAACCATTCTGGCCCATCTCTCTCTCCCTGCCAGTGTTATCGCTGCCTACTTTGGCATTCAGATCTCCCATGATGATCAACATATCTTGCTTAGGTACCTTTCCAACTACTGCTTGAAGCTGGGTGTAGAAGAGATCTTTTTCTTCTTCCTCTGCGTTGTTAGTTGGGGCGTAGCACAGGATAATGGATACCTTCTGGAATTTGGACTCGAACCTGGCTGTGATGATACGGTCGGACACTGGTTCCCATTCTATCAAACTTCTGGCTGCTTCTTTGGACAACATCAGGGCCACACCAGCCTCATGCAGGTCTTCCTCTTTTTCTTTGCTGGAATAGAGCAGAGTTTCTCCTGTCTGCAGTTTGGTATCACCAAAAGTATTCCACCTTGCTTCGCACATGCCCAGGAGTGTGAGGTGGTATCGGTTCATTTTCTTCACTGCCTGTGCGCACCTACCTGTCTCCCAAAGCGATCTCACATTCCATGTTCCGATTAGGATAGATTTCTTCTGTGAGAGCAGCTTTGGAACCTCCATTATGGTTTTCCTCGGGTGAAGGAGGGTTGTCAGCCGTGCAGCTTCCTGACGAGTTTGGTTGCAGCGCGTCATCAGCCTCCTGAATGGGGCCCTGCTTTTCCCGAGATCTGGGTTAGTGGTTGACAATCTCTTGACGGTTTCTGTAACAATTGCTTGTTTTACGTGAACGGGTTGTTAGCCCATTGCACAACCCCCGACCTGGAGGACCAGGGGTTTTCTGTCGGGGTCACCTTCCCCAGGCGATGGCATTTCCATGCTAACGAGCTCCACCTGCCCGGCTTTGAAATCAGAGTTTACCCTCTCCTAGGTAGGCTGCCATCCAAGGCTAACGAGTCCTATCTACCCGGGTTTGGAATCGGAGTTCCTTCTCCTAGGCTATGTTGGTTTGCGGCACCTTCTTCCATATTATCCGGTGCACCCCTCACACGAGGGATCCCCCATCCACCACCCGGGGGACGCGCCTCAACGCCGTATAGCCCCAGCGTGAGGATGAGAATTTGGATACAATTCCAAAAATACTTTGACTTATTGAGATTTTCTCTTTCGAATCCCATTTCTTCTAATTATTTTTTTAAACCATCTATGATTGATGTGGCTTTTAAAGAATGGGATAGATTAGGTATTAAATGCTTTCAGGACTTTTTTGTAGAGGGAAGTCTCTTTTTGTTTGAACAACTGTCAACTAAATATAGTTTACCCAAAACTCACTTTTTTCAATACCTGCAATTAAGAGATTTCTTATGGTCTCAAATAAGTACATTTCCTAAAAGTCCTGATAAGAATCTACTAGGTGTAATTTTTAATTTGAAACCTTTTTATAATGGATCTATATCTAATATTTATAATATACTGTTGGGAATGAGAAGTGTTCCTTTATATAAAATTAAAAATCTCTGGGATCAACATTTACAGACTTCAATTTTTGAGGAAACTTGGAATCAAATTTTTAAATTGGTTAACACTTCATCATTATGTGCCGCCACTCTCTCCTACAATTTAAAGTGGTCCATAGGGCCCATATGACCAAGGATAGTTGTCTCGTTTTTATTTAGATATATCTCCATATTGTGATAGATGTAATAATGGAGAAGCTTCACTCATTCATGTGTTTTGGACATGCTCAAGTCTTGGAAAATATTGGAAAGAAATATTTCAAACTTTCTGGATACTTTTTAAAGTAAACTTTAAGCCTAATCCTTTGACCAGGTTATTTGGTATTGTTGGAGGAAAGGATATTATTTTAGACTTGCACATTTTGGCTTTTATTTCTCTTATGGCTGGAAGGAGGCTCTTGCTTAAGTGGAAAGATGCGGCCCCTCCTATTCACCCCCAATGGTTACGTGATGTGATGTCTTGTTTAAATTTAGAGAAATTTTGATGTTCAATCTCTGAATCTAGTCAAGACTTTCAAACATTGTGGGGACCTTTTCTGAATTATTTTCAAAACCTTTGATTTGCTGTTAAAGCACAGATGATGACATATTTTTTTCTTCCTTTTTCTCTTTACTAACCAGCTTCGGTCTTGGTAGTGGGTTAGTTTTTTTATATAATAAAATTACTATATTTCAATGTTACAAATTAATTAATCTATATGAATATAAGGTAAGGAACCTTTATATACAATTTAGTATAATGTATTGATATACATATTTTATCTTGTACTCTGTATTCTATGTAAATTAATAAAAATATTGGAAAGAAAAAGACCATTCCTCCATATAAAACTGTTCCAGTTCATTAATATTTCTGGGATACTTTACATGAACAACCCTCTTCAGGTCAGGCCACAACACCTCAATTGGTTTAACATCTGGACTCTGACTTGGCCATCCCAAAACATGAATTTTCTTCTTTGTTAACCATTCTTTGTTGACTTATTTTTATTTTACAGATCATTGTCATGTTGTATCATCCAACTTCTATTAAACTTCAGTTTATGGACCACTACCTTGACATTCTTCTGTAAAAAGCCTTGATACAATTTGGAATTGTAAGCAAAGGACCTGCAGAAATCTGGAACTTGCTGAAGTATCCACTATAAGAAAAACACGAACAAGAATGGTGTTCATGGAAGGACACCAAGGAGGAAACCTGTGCTGTCCAAGGTTCAAGTTTGTAAAAGACTACCTGGATGTTCCACAATGCTTCTGGGACAGTCTTCTATCGACAGATGAGACAAAAGTTGGAACTTTTTGGCAGAAATGCACACAGCTATGTTTGGAGGAAAAAGGCCACTGCACACCAACACCAAAACCTCATCCCAACTGTGAAGTATGATGGAAGGAGCATTATGGCTTGGGGCTGCTTTGCTGCCTCAGGGCCTGGACAGCTTGCAATCAGAATCAGGTTTATTATCACCGGCAGCAACAGTTCAATGCAATACATAATCTAGCAGACAGAGAGAAAAATAAAATAAAACATAATAAATAAACAAGTAAATCAATTACGTGTATTGAATGGTTTCAAAAAATGTGCAAAAACAGAAATACTGTATATTAAACAAAGTGAGGTAGTGTCCAAAGCTTCAATGTCCATTTAGGAATTGGATGGCAGAGGGGAAGAAGCTGTTCCTAAATCGCTGAGTGTGTGCCTTCAGACTTCTGTATTTCCTACCTGATGGTAACAGTGAGAAAAGGGCATGCCCTGGGTGCTGGAGGCCCTTAATAATGGATGCTGCCTTTCTGAGACACTACTCCCTGAAGATGTCCTGGGTACTTTGTAGGCTAGTGCCCAAGATGGAGCTGACTAGATTTACAACCTTCTGCAACTTCTTTCGGTACTGTGCATTAGCCCCTCCATACCAGACAGTGATGCAGCCTGTCAGCATGATCTCCACGGTGCACCTATAGAAGTGTTTGAGTGTATTTGTTGACATGCCAAATCTCTTCAAACTCCTAATAAAGTATAGCCCCTGTCTTGCCGCCTTTATGACTACATCAATATTTTGGGACCAGGTTAGATCCTCAGAGATCTTGACGCCCAGGAACTTGAAGCTGCTTACTCTCTACTTCTGATCCCGCTATGTGTTTCTTCGTCTTACCTTTCTTGCAGTCCACAATCAGCCCTTTCGTCTTACTGACATTGTATGCCAGGTTGTTGCTGCGGCACCACTCCACTAGTTGGCATATCTCACTCCAGTACGTACGCCCTGTCGTCACCACCTGAGATTCTACCAACAATGGTTGTATTGTCAGCAAATTTGTAAATGGTATTTGAGCCATGCCTAGCCATACAGTCATGTGTATACAGAGAGTTGAGGGAACAATGAATTCAGAATTGTATCATGACATTTTACAGGGGAATGTCAGGGTAGCAGTCTGTCACCTGAACCTTAATTGAAGTTGGATGATGCAATGATCTGAAACAGGAGTAAATCAACACAGAATGGTTTAAAATGGAGAAAATTCATGGTTTAGAATGGCCAAGTCAGTGCAGACTTTATCCCAACAGAGATGCTGTGGCATGACCTGGAGAGGGCTGTTTATGCAAGGTACCCCAGAGATATTGATGAACTGAAACAGTTTATATGGAAGAATGGTCTAAAATTCCTCCTCGCTACTGTGCATGTCTGATCAGCAGCTGCAGGAAACATTTGGTAGAGGTCATGGCTGCTAAAGGAGGTTCTACCAGTTATTAAATACAAAGATACACACATGTTTACTAGCCTGGACTGTGAATGATTAAACAATATGTTCAATGAAGACATAAAAAGTGCAATTGTCTGTGTGTTATCAGGTTAGGCAGTCTGTGTTTATCTATTATTGTGACTTAGATGAAGATCAGACCACATTTTATGAGTAATTAATGCAGAAAGCCCAGGTAATTGCAAAGGGTTCACAGTCTTGTTCTTGCAACTGTATACATCCCAAATAAGTATTCTAAAGGAAAGATGACACAGTATGGCTAACAGGAGAAGTCAAAACTAACATAAAAGCCAAAGAGAGGGCATATAATAGAGCAAAAATTAGTGGGAAGTTAGAGGATTGGGAAGCTTTTAAAAACCTACAGAATACAACTAAAAACGTCATTAAGGAGGTAAAGATGGAATACAAAAGTAAACTAGCCGGTAATATTAAAGAGGATACCAAAAGTTTCTTCAGATACATAAAGTGTAAAAGAGGGGTGAGAGTGGATATCGGTCCACTGGAAAGCAATGCTGGAGAGGTAGCAATGGAGGACAAGGAAATGGCGGACGAACTGATAAGTATTTTGCATCAGTCTTCACTGTGGAAGACATTGTGGTGGAAGGTCCAGTTGTCAAGTGTCATGAAGTGTGTGAAGTTACCAGAACTAGAGAGATGGTTCTTGGGAAACTGAAAGGTCTGAAGGTAGATAAGTCACTTGGACCAGATAGTACACCCCAGAGTTCCAACAGAGGTGGCTGAAGAGATTGTGGAGGCAATTGTAATTATCTTTCAAGAATCTCTGGGTTCTGGAATGGTTCTGGAAGACTGGAAAATTGTACATGCCATTCCACTCTTCAAGAAATGAGAGAGGCAGAAGAAAGGAAACTACAGGCTAATTAGTCTGACCTCAGTGGTTGGGAAGATGTTGGAGTTGATCAGCAAGGATGAGGACTCAGGATACTTGAAGGCACTTGATAAAATAGGCCATAGTCAGCATTGTTTCATGAAGCTACAAGCCCATGGTATTACAGAAATGATTCCAGCATGGATAAAGCAGTGGGTGACTGGCAGGAGGCAAAGAGTGGAATAAAGGGAGCCTTTTCTGGTTAGCTGTCAATGAATAGTGGTGATCTACAGGGTTCTGTGTTGGGACTAATTCTTTTTATGTTGTATGTCAGTGATTTCGATGACAGAATTGGTGGCTTTGTTGCAAAGTCTGCAGACGCTACAAAGATTGGTTGAGGGGCAGGTAGTTTTGAGGGAGTAGAGAAGCTACAGAAGGGCTTGGTCAGGTTAGGAGAACAGGCAACACGATGCAAGTGTATGGTCCTACACTTTGGTAGAAGAAATAGAAGGGTTGACTATTTCCTAAATGGAAAGAAAGTACAAAAAACTGAGGTGCAAAGGGACTAAGGAGTCCTTGTGCATGATTCCCCAGAAGTTAATTTGCGGGTTGAGTCTGTAGTGCGGAAGGCAAATGCAATGTTAGCATTCATTTCAAGAGGACTAGATTATAAAAGCAAGGATGTAATGTTGAGAATTTGTTAAGCACTGGTGAGGCCTCACTTGGAGTATTGTGAGCAGTTTTGGGCCCTTTATCTTAGAAAGGCTGTGCTGAAACTGGAGAGGGTTCAAAGGAGGTTCACAAAAAATTGTTCCAGGATTGAAGAGCAATTGATGGTTCTGGGCCTATATTCACTGGAATTCAGAAGAATGAGGGGTGACTTCATTGAAACCTATCGAAAGGTGAAAGGCCATGATAGAGTGGAGGTGGACAGGTTGTTTCCTATGGTGGGAATGTCTAAGTCTAGAGGACACAGCCTCAGAATTGAGGGGCATCTGTTTAGAAAGGAGATGAGGAGAAATTTCTTTAATCAGAGAGTGGTGAATCTGTGGAATTCATTGCCACAGCCAGCTGTGGAGACCGAGTCTTTATGTATATTTAAGGCAGAGTATGATGGATTCTTGATTAGTCAGAGCATGAAGGGATACGGGAGAGAAGGTGGAAGATTGGGTCTGAGAGGAAATTTGGATCAGCCTAATTCTGCTTCTCTATCTAATGGTCTTATGGGCTCCACAAATACAGCATATTTCACAACATATGCAGGTGATATTAAACCTGATTCTGATTCTGGAATGGTAAATCCTATAATTGACCAAAAAAAAAGTAATGGAAGTTTACATTGGGCAAGTTAGAATCATAGTCTCATGGAGACAGGTCATTTAATTGAACTTGTCCATGCTGATCAAGGTGTTAGCCTGAGCTAGTTGCATTTGCCTGTGCGTGGCTCGTATCCCTTGGAGTTCCCAGCCTTTTTTATACCATGGACCAATACCATTAATCAAGATTGGGAACCCCCGCTCTAAGCCTTTCCTATCCATATAAGGTTGAGGGGAGATCTGATAGTGTACAAAGTATCTTTTCCCAGGATTGAAATGTCTAATACCAGAGGGGCTAAATTCAAAGGAGATTTGAGGAGTAAACTCTTTAAAACAGAGTGGTGGGTGCCTGGAATGTGCTGCCTAGAGTGGTGGTAGAGGCAGATACATTATAGACTTTGAACAAGTGTTTTGATAGGCACCTGAATGTGAGGAAAATAGAAGGATATGGACATTCTGAAGGCAGAAAGTATTAGTTTAGTTGGCCATTTGGTTTCTAATGTAATTGGTAATGTTTTCAGCCCCAACATTGTTGGCTGAAGAGCCTGTTCCTGAGCTCTACATTTTGTATTCTATCCATGAACCTGCCCAAGTGTTGTCATTGAGTCCTATGTCCAATATAACCAATGTGCAAATTACACAACTCCTCCCATATTGGTTGGGAATAAATAATTCAATGGTCTAATGGTCCTTTTCCTTTAAAAGACCTGCATTTTCCTGGATATGTAAGCTCCAATTGTGTGTTGAAGCAAAAACTGTCTAATCTACACTGTTGAGTACTTTTTCATTTACTGTTTTTTCAAATTATAGTATTTTGGTTTCCTCTTTTATTGTAATCCATCAACTCTATTGGGTTGTCACAATAGTAAGAACTTTGTTCTGGTATTTGTTCCATGTCATCTCTGCATGGAGTTTTATTACCCAGTACAAGAAACAGCAGCATAATATGAAAGGTTAGGAATAATGGATATGTTTGCTTCCACAGTACACAAACAGCACCCCCAACACCAGCATGATCTTCGATGACCTACCATCCATGTTTGGCTACGAGCTTCAAAAGGATGGATTGCTGGTAGGTTTATTCTTTTACTGAAGAAAGGAATGCAAAGGGCAAGTGTGTATTTTCATAGTGACTTCACTATCTTGAGGAACCCCAAACACTTCATAGCCAACGATAAGTGAAGAGGAGAGATCAAATAAAGAAGCTGGTATGCAGAACATAGAAAAGGGTCTGAGCTAAAGCTAACAAATTTCTCGTCACATGCTGGTGATAATAAGCCTGATTCTGAACAGAAGGCAAATGTGAGCGTTTTGATCACCTGACTTATTCAATTTTTTTTTCCCTTCCCAAATAAGGTCACTACTGAGATACTGGTTTATGATTACTTCAAAAGTTGCATACTGTCACATTCACTGTGGGAAAATATTGTAATGGGATGTATTTAATTTTCTTTTATTATTTAGATATAAATTATGAAACAGTCCTTTCCAGCCCAATGAGCCACACCATCCAGCAACCCACCTGTTTAACCCTAGCCTCATCACAGGACAATTTACAATGACCAATTAACCTACTAACTTGCACCTTACTTGGATTGGAGCACCCAAAGAAATCCCATGGATTCACGGGGGGGGGGGGGGGGGTGGACGTGCAAACTCCTTGCAGACAGTGCTGGAGTTGAACTCTGAGCTCTGACTCATTGCTACAGTGGTGCCCACAGTAACGTGCATGCATTTGGATCACAAGATCAGAATCAGGTTTAATATCACTGGCATATGTGGTGAAATTTGTTAACTTTGCATTAACAGTACAATGCAATAAATGATAATAGATGGAGGGTTCGGGTTCATCTCCAGACACTGGAGCAGCTTGGCAGCTAATAGACTGCTGCACTGCAGCGGATGCCTTTCTTTTAATGCAAATTCAAAATGAAAATAGTCCTACTGTTCAGAAAGGAGCAGGTGCATTCTCCTTAGAATAATGCTTAATACTTGGATCTCAGTCAGTCCAAATCTATCTTATCCAGTCATTGTAAATTGATTGCATTCCCTTTGTTAGAGAAGTGTATTTCAACAGTATGTGGTTAACACCGAAGTACCTTGGAAAGTCTGGGGCTTATAAGTACTGCTGTTTAAATCTAATCAGTATCTGCATGCTTCAAGAGAATTGCTTTACTAATTGTCTTTAAGTGAAAGTAATAATAAATGGTGTTGCACCTGACTTACTTGAGCTGATGAAACGGTAAGGAATAGGCCCTTCCAGCCCTCCGAGCCATACCGCCCAGCAACCCCTGATTTAGCCCTAGCGTAATCACAGGACAGTTTACAATGACCAATTAACCTAACAACCGGTACGTACGTCTTCGGAATGTGGGAGGAAACTGGAGCACCCGGAGGAAACTCATGGGCTGACCGGGAGAACAGGTAGTGGTGGGAATTGATCCCGGGTCATTGGTACTGTAAAACATTGTGCTAACCACTACGCCACTGTGCCGCCTGTTATGAATGTAACAATTGGGGTTCTCGTCTTGAGATTTGATACCAAATTGGGGAGCCAGTGAATCGGGCTTGTAAGTCCAAACTTGGATCTGGTTACGCGGGTAGCCAGACGGGAAACCAGCAAAGATGGACGTGGGGGAATTTATAGAAAACCCGACTCTGGAGGCGCTGGAGGCAGCCACCAAATCAGACTTGATAAATTTGGCGAAGGGGTTAAACCTCGCAGAGGTGAGGTTGTCATTGAAAAAGCGGGAGGTGCGAAGGGCAATAACTCAGTATTATATTGTGAAGAATGTGTTTACAGCTGAGGTATTGGAAAATATCCCTGAAAAGGTACCAGCTAGTGGGACGGCTCAGTTAGAGTTGGAGAAATTAAGGTTGGAACATGCAATTAAGTTAAAGCAGCTGGAAGCAGCTGAGAAGGATAAAGAAAGAGCCGAGAAACAAAGGGAGCATGAGCTCCAGCTAAAGGAGTTAGAGCGGGACAGAGCTGAGAAGCAAAGAGAGCATGAACTTCAGTTAAAACAGCTGGAAGCAGCTGAGAAAGAGAAGGAAAGGGCCGAGAAGGAGAGGGAGGCAGGGAAACAGAGGAAACATGACTTGGAGATGGAGAAGTTAAGGCAAGAACAACAAGTTCAGGGGTCAGACCAAGAGGAGCGGTTTAATGTTAGTCGGGAGTTGAGGTTAGTACCTCCGTTCGAGGAGACGGATGTTGATAGTTATTTCTTGCTTTTTGAAAAGGTGGCAGTGAATCAGAAGTGGCCCAGAGAACAGTGGGTGGCGTTGTTACAAAGTGTGTTAAAAGGGAAGGCACAGCGGGCATATACGACGTTGTCCATGGAGGAGGAAGAGGAGGAGAGTTATGACAAAGGCGGCCATTCTCCGGAGTTATGAGCTAGTACCTGAAGTGTATAGACAAAAGTTCAGAAATTTAAAGAAAGGGTGGAATCAGACGTATACCGAGTTTGCCTATGAGAAGGGTGTGCTCGTTGGTGCACCACAGAAATAGTGGACGAGGATTATTGGCGTCTCGGAGTTAATTCTGATTGAGGAATTTAAAGGTTGTGTTTCGGAGGATATCCGGATGTATTTGAATGAGAAGCCGAATAAATCCATCTCAGAATTTGCTAGGTTCACAGATGAATATGCCCTAACCCACAAGACAAAGTTTTCCTCGAATAAAAGTTCCCAGAGAGACCGTGGGAATGATCGAGAAAGCCCGCCGGCTGAGGCAGAGGTCCCGCCGGGAGCTAGTGGTAAGGTTGAGGGGGAAAGGCAAGACGGCCAGAGATTTCCGGGCTTGACCTGTTTTAATTGTGGAAAGGGGGGGCATATTGCATCTAGGTGCTTTGCTCCGAGGAAAGAGACGGGAAAAGGGAAAGCAGCAGTCCCTATCGGATGTTCTGTGGTAATCAGTAAATCGACAAGAGAGCCCCGGGTAGACAGAGTATGATAAGGGTCTGAGACTTGTATGTCAAACGGAACCGTGTCTGTGAGGGAGGGAGGCACCCCAGTTCCAGTACGGATCTGGAGAGACACAGGGGCGAAACTATCATTGATCAGCAGTAAGGTACTAGATTTTGGTTGCAAGACGGGAATGGTAGATGTGAAAGGCATAGGCAAAGGGACGGAAATGGTGCCCTTGCATAAGATCGTTATGAATTGTGAGCTAGTCTCTGGACCAGTTGAAATGGGGGTGCGATCAGAATTCCCGAGAACTGACGCAGACGTCCTTCTGGGTAACGATTTAGCCGGTGGTAAGGTTTGGTAGGCAATAATGCTGACAAAACAGCCTGTGAGTGTTGAGGCTCCGCCCCAGAGTCCAAGATCTATCCCGCATGCGCGGTCACTCGCAGCATGTCGAGAAAGGCAGCTGAGAACGAGAGCAGTTTAAATCTGGCCAGTATCGATTTGGCCGAGACGTTTTTACCGACTCTGTACCACGAGGGTTTGGAGGTTGGTAAAACAGAGGGTAGTAAAGTGAAAGAGAGTAAGGGAGAGGAGATAGACCTGCCCTTAGCGAGGAATGAAGTGCTAGAGGCACGAAATGGAGATGAGAAACAGGTAAAGCTGTTAAAAGGTCCAGAGGTGGACATGGATGATCTGTCTGGTTTGGCAGAACTGTTTGAAGAAATTGAAAATTCTAAAGGTGTTCCCGATAATGAAATGAGGGCAGTCCTAGATGAAAAGGATGCCCTTACTTTGAAGAAGTCTGCTGGGTTGGCAGATGAGGTTGTTGCAGCCAGCGGGGTTGAATTTTCTCCAGAAGGGAGTTGCCCAGAGAGCAGCTGGGAGAATCAGGGGAATTTAGAATTTGGACTGGGTACGGGTATTGAAAGCCTGGAAGAGGCAAATGTCCGGTTTGAGTGTGTCCAAGATGTGGATGCACGTGGTACTGAACCTAGTAATGGAGCTCAGAAAAAGTCTGAGGTATTTGATTCAGTTGAAAAGGAATGCAGTCCTTGTGGGTCAGATAGACTTGGTTCAGTGAAGAAAGGGTTAACCTTGGTAATAGTGGGAAGTGAGAGTTCCCAGGTGTTTGTGCTCGAAGGGGTGTTAAAAGTTAATGCGGAGATCAAACATGGGGAGATGAATATTATCATTGAAGAAAACGGGAAATATGTAGTTCCCAAATCGAATGAAGAAAATTTAAAACCCGCGGATCACTTACAGGTTGAGTTGGAAGATGACGGGGCCCCCCATGCTATTGTTATTCCAGAGTGTGGTGTGAAAAGGCAGAATTTGAAATGCTGCTTGAACAAAGAGTTCGAACTGAAAACTAATAGCCTGAAGGGTCCTGAAGGGAAAGCTAGCAACTTACGTAAAATTAAAGAATTGGGTGGAAATTCAGAAGATGGTCTAAGTTTGGGACACAGTGTTGATAAAATAACTCCTATGAAAGAAGCAGGCAAAAGCCTATTTTGCCAGGTTACCCGAGTTCCCCACGTGGGAACTAACCGGAAAAGAGACGAGGCTTAATGGGGATGCCATTTTTAAATAGCAGAAACCAGTTTTAAGGGACAACCCCCATGGAAGCCTGCCTGTTAAGTTTGAAAGCAACATAACGATTGGTATTTGCATGAACTTTTGTAGTATACACGTAAGCTTAAGATCACCACTCTTTAGTTTTGTTTGCTGAAGAAAAAAAATAGGTGGTTACTAAATTGGAGTCTGATGCTACAAGACTTTAGTAGGGTACAAGATGTTAAGATATTAAAGGAAGTGACAATTGTAATCGGTAACCATCTGGATACTGAATTGAACGTATAACTGTATTACTCTGTAAAAGAAAAACTTTTGTATTGTGTTAGATTCTACAATCCTGTAAGACTCTGTACTACTCCGTTTTCACCGCTGGTGAAAACGCTTTGAAGAAAGGGGGTGTTATGAATGTACCACAGCTCTAAGGGGCCGAAGGGTGCGGGGTAGCCCCCTCCTTTGTGAGAATCGCAAGATCACTATTGAGTCAATTCAGGAGACCCAGGAAATGAAAGACATATAGAATCCACAAGGCGTTGGAATGTGCCTTGGCCTCCGAGAGGCGGACCCATTGATGCCGGCTATTGTCTCTTGGAGACGGACTTCTGTATTGCATCCTGTACGATGCAATCAAAGCCCCAGGCAATGAACTGAGGGGGAGGTTGGTGGAGGGATTGCATCATCCCCAACCTGATTGACACCTGAGACCCTGTGAGTCAGGATAAAAAGAGGGTCTGTGGGAACAGCCCCTCAGATGCACCAGAAGAAATGTTAGCGATCCCGTAATAGCGAAAGCCGGTGGAAGGCCACGTGCGTCTGCTTCCATTTGCCCAGAATCGGTGACCTTTGCCACGGAAAAACGGTTTTTAGCTAACAACGGGGAACTCAACTCTCAAGGACTCTCGAAGGATTGACATCATAAACAGAATGGGCAAGTTTTAACCCGTCTCTCTCTCTCTCTCTCCAACAATTGCCACACAGGGTCCCCAATGGCGGCAACCTGTATGAACTGAACAAACTATATATTTCCATCGGACAATTCATTATCCCCTAGACAACAATACAGCTTATTTCTTATTGATTATTATTATACCCGCGCTTTTAGATTTAGTATTGACGATGTATATTATCTGTGTGTTTGCATTGATATTATTTTTGTGTATTTCTATCAATAAATACTGTTAAAAATAGTACCATCAGACTTCAACGGACCTCTCTATCTTTGCTGGTAAGTGACCCAGTTACGGGGTACGTAACACGCCGTACTGTTACAGCATTTGCAAATGAACTCACAAGTACAAGTGCCCATGGGTTAGTCTGAAATGGGTCAATGTAAAATGGAATTATCGAAAGCCAGACAAAAAAATCGATGAAGTGCAGCGAAACTCAGGGACTCTGGGTTCACTAGATCTAGAGCTTCCTCCAATCAGAAGCTACAAGACTGATCAAAATTAACCCTTAATTATGTGAACATGGTTGGCTCTCATGAATAGCTTTCTGATTAGGAAATAAAAGTTTCCCATGTGAATTTAATGTTTTTTTTTAACCCCTTCTAGGGATACTTGGTATTTGCAAAGCCAGAGAATGCTTGTGAGCCCATCGCCCCACCTCCTTCAAACACCACCATTTTGGATTTTATTGTTGTGATTCGCCGATATGGATGCAATTTTGATGTCAAGGTATATAACACATCAAGCTGGATTCAGACTGTTTCCTAATTAAACTTCTATATATTCTGGTAGTTGGAATACAGTGGAATCTGGTTAATTATGACACATGGGGACCAGTACATTTTGGCCCAAATGAATGGCTCTCCCAGTTAGCTGAAGTTTTGTGGAAATAGTTAAAATGGTATAAAATAGACTACCATTAACTGAGTAAAAAATTATGCATTTAAATGAAATACAGAACAAATTAGAACACTATCACAAAGTACTATAAAATTGTATTAGTTCCTAATAATTATCAACAGAGAATTCATCAGATTTACACTGTCATCTTCTGCTTTTTGAATCCGCCTCTGTTGGCCCATATAGATAGCATAACACAAGCACACGCAACATACGTTGTTTAAAAACTGTTTGCTCTAAGAAAGGTGCAGTGGTTAACTACCACTGTAAGTGCATGCAACTGACACTAGATAGGAACAGTCTCCTGGTGTCCCAAATAAACACAGGGAATCCCTGCTATTTTCTTGATTAGTTTTTGTTCTTTAAGAGTTGTCTCTCTGATCTAAAGGGAGTAATTCAAGTTTGCCCATTTAACTGTAATCCTTTATTCTTGAGATCATAATTCATTCTTTTCTTTTTTCACTTTCCCATATATTCTCTGCTTTGAATGTAGAACATAGAACAATACAGCAAAGGAACAGGCGATTCGGCAAACAGTGTTGTGCCGAACCAGGTAAAGAGTAAAACAAAAACACCCAAACACTAATCCCTCCCACCTACGCTACGTAGGAGGTCCATTTCCCTCCATCTTTCTCATGTTCAGGTGCCTATGGAAATAACTCTTAAAAGCTTCTAATGTATTTGCCTCTGCCACCATTCCAGGTACCACATTCTAGGCGTCCACCACTCTCTGAGTAAAAAAACTTACCCTTCACATCCCCCTTGAACCTACCCTTCAATGCATGTCCTCTGGTATTAAGACATTTCTACCCTGGGTAGCAGATACACCGTGTACTCTATCTATGCCTTTATAAACCTCTGTCAGATCTCCCCTTAGCCTGTGTTGCTTCAGAGCAAACAACCCAAGTTTATCCAACTTCTTATGATAACATCTGCCTTCTAACCCAGGCAGTATCCTGGTAAACCTTTCTGCACCCTCTCCAAAGCCTTAACATCCTTCCTATAGTGGGACAACCAGAACTGTATGCGGTACTCCAGATGTGGCCTAAGTAGAGTTTCATGAAGTTGCAACATATGGTCTTGACTTTTACTGACTTTACTTGACTTTCATTGCCTGGACAGAGTGGGGGGGGGGGACGGACTCACTGCCTTGACTAATAAAAGCAAGCAGTCCATAAGGCTTCTTAATCACCCTATTGACCTGTGTAGCCACTTTCAAGAAACTATGAATCTGAATCCCAACATCTCTCTGCTCAGACCTCTGGATCTTGCTCTTATGTGTACTGCCTCCTTGCATTTGCCCTACCAAGGTACAACACCTCAAATTTGTCTGGGTTAAACTCCATATGCCATTTCACTGTGCATATCTGCGTGCTGTACTCCTTGCCAGTCTTCTACACTATCCACAACTCCACCAATCTCGGTATCATCCGCAAAATTATTAACCCATTCAGGTCATTTCATACACCACAAACAGCAGAGCTCCCAGCACAGATCTCTGCAGAATACCACTAACTACAGACCTCCAGTTCAAATCAGTCCCTTCAACCACTACCCTCTGACTTCTATGCAGAAGCTAGTTCTGAATTTACACGCATTCCCGTAGCTGAGGCCAATCTAATGTTTGAGGTAGATCTGGCAAGTTTTTCTCTCTTTTGAAATCTGTGGCTCTGTTCATAAACTTCATGGACTGTATGATTTATTAATTTATTTTAGCTGCTTTGTTAACCTATGCTACCATTTATTTTATTTGGAGATATAGTGCGGAAGACGCCCAAAGAGTCACACCGTCCAGCTACCCACCTATTTAACCTTAGCCTAATCACAGGACAGTTTATAATGACCAATTAACCTACTAACCAGTATGACTTTGGAATGTGGGTAGAAGCCAGCTCACTTGGAGGAGATCCACACAGGTCATGGGGCAAATGTACAAACTCCTTACAGACAGCGCTGGAATTGAAATCTGAACTCCGGAATGCCCTGAGCTGTAATAGCGCCATGCTAACCGCTGTGTTACTGTGGCGCCCATTTCCAAGACATATACAGCTTTACTCTGGCTTTCTCACCGTTTGCATCCAGGATTTCATTGCACCAGCCTGTAATGCCCTCCTGGTCTTTTGCTCTCTTTCTCTTCCTCATTGTTTCCTTCATTTTCATTGGCTTGCAGAGTTTGAGATTATAGGCTCAGCTCCAAATTTCTAATGTACGTCATAAGCAGCGGTGCTCTGTCTTCTCACCCAACTCAGAACAGTAGCCAGTGCACAATTGCCATTTTTATCTCTTAATACGCTGTCACTGATGATTTTGTCCCAAGGGCTGGGTTGAATTGTTGTTGGCAAGCCACTTGTCTAGTGCTCTATTGAAGTTGTTTTGTATACATATCTCAGCATCAGTTCAGTGTTGTGCCTTAACTCTGTGCTGAGTCTTGATCAGGCCACCCTTGTAGAACTGGGTGTTAGTTACTCTGGATTATTGTTTTTAAAACTCACCTGCCAATATTAAACTGACTGACCTGTAATCTCCAGGGTTATCATTATTCCCATTAACAAACAAGATGGTTTAAAATTTGCCATAGTTCTGACATCATGCTGTACTGAGGTGAGCTTGAGGATTGTTTGCAGTACTACCACAGCTTCTAAATGCATATCTCTCACTATCCAGGCTGGTGATTTGCCCACTCAAGCACTGTTAGCTTTTCAAACTGTTCTTTATTTCCATTCTGGCTGATGTCTCTTGAAACTAAACTTATCCCTTCTGCCTACACAATGTCCATATTCTTCCATTTCCCACACATTCTATCACCTATTCAAAAGCTTTTTAAATGCCTCTATCATATCTCTCTGTACCACCATCCCTGGCAGTGTATTCCAGACACCCAATACTCCACAAACCTGCCTGTCCAGGTTGACCCATTGTCTCAGCTTGCTCCTGCCCCATCAAACTCATTTCTGCATACCTCGACACTGTTTTATCCCCCCTTGTTCCATCCCTTCCCACCTATGTTTGTGACACTTCTAATGCTTTGAATTTTTTCAATGATTTTAAGCACCCTGGTTCCCAGCGCCTTATTTTCACCATGGAGTCCCTGTATACCTCCAACCCCCACCAGGGAGGTCTCAAAGCTCTCCGCTTCCTTTTGGATTCCAGAACTAACCAATTCCCCTCTACCACCACTCTCCTCTGTCTAGTGGAATTAGTCCTTACTCTTAATAATTTCTCCTTTGGCTCCTCCCACTTCCTCCAAACCAAAGGTGTATCCAAGGGCACCCATATGGGTCCTAGCTATGTCTGCCTTTTTGTTGGCTTTGTGAAACAGTCCATGTTCTGAGCCTATATTGGTATTGGTCCCCCACTTTTCCTTCGCTACATCGATGACTGCATTGGCGCTGCTTCCTGCACGGATGCTGAGCTTGTTGACTTCATTAACTTTGCCTCCAGCTTTTACCCTGCCCTCACATTTACCTGGTCCATTTCTGACACCTGCCTCCCCTTTCTTGATCTTTCAGTCTCTATCTCTAGAAACAGCTTATCTACTGATGTCTACTATAAGCCCACGGACTCTCACAGCTTCCTGGACTATTCCTCTTCCCACCCTGTCTCTTGCAAAAATGACATCCCCTTCTCACAATTCCTCCGTCTCCACCGCATCTGCTGTCAGGGTGAGGCTTTTCATTCCAGGACGAAGGAGATGTCTTCCTTTTTTTAAAGAAAGGGGCTTCCCTTCCTCCACCATCAACTCTGCTCTCAAACGCATCTCTCCCATTTCACACACATCTGCTCTCACCTCATCCTCCTGGCACCCCACTAGGGATAGGGTTCCCCTTGTCCTTACCTACCACCCCACCAGCCTCCGGGTCCAATGTGTAATTCTCCATAACTTCCGTCACCTCCAACGGGATCCCACTACCAAGCACATCTCCCCCCCCCCCCCCCTCTGCTTTCCGCAGGGATCGTTCCCTATGCGACTCCCTTGTCCACTTGTTCCCCCCCCCCCCCCCATCCCTTCCCACCGATCTCCCTCCTGGCACTTATCCTTGTAAGCGGAACAAGTGCTACACCTGCCCTTACACTTCCTTCCTCACCACCATTCAGGGCCTCAGACAGTCCTTCCAGGTGAGGCGACACTTCACCTGTGAGTCAGCTGGTGTGATATACTGCATCTGGTGCTCCCGGTGTGGCCTTCTGTATATTGGTGAAACTGGTCGCAGACTGGTTTCGCTGAACACCTATGCCCTGTCCGCCAGAGAAAGCAGGATCTCCCGGTGGCCACACATTTTAATTCCATGTCCCGTTCCCATTCTGATATGTCAATCCATGGCCTCCATTACTGTCAAGATGAGGCCACACTCAGGTTGGAGGAACAACACCTTATATTCCGTCTGGATAGCCTCCAACCTGATGGCATGAACATTGATTTCTCTGACTTCCATTAATGCCCTTCCTCCCCATCTTATCTCAACCTTTATTAATTAATTCCCTCCTTTTTTTCTCTCTCTTTTCTCTCTGTCCCTCTCACAATCACTCCTTGCCTGCTCTCCATCTCCCACTGGTGCTCCTCTCCCCCGTTCTTTCTCCCTAGGCCTCCCATCCCATGATCCTTTCCCTTCTCCAGCTTTTGCCAATCAATTTTCCAGCTCTTAGCTTCATTCTCCTCCCCCCCCCCCCTGTCTTCTTCTATCATTTTGGATTTCCCCCTCCCCATCCTACTTTCAAATCTCTTACTATCTCTTCTTTCAGTTAGTCCTGACGAAGGGTCTCGGCCGGAAACATCGATTGTACTTCTTCCTATAGATGCTGCATGGCTTGCTGCGTTCCTCCAGCATTTTATGTGTTACCCATTACTCCCCGTGTTTTAAAAAATATAAGAACATAAGAAATATGTAGACCATCTGGCCCAACGAGCTTGCTCTGCTATTCAGTAAGATCATGGCTAATCTGGCCATGGACTCATCTCCACCTACATAAATTTTTCCCAGAACCCTTAATTACCCAACTGGAAAAAATCTATCCAACTTGTCTTAAATATATTTACTGATGTAGCCACCACCACTTCATTGCATTCACCACTTTCTGGGAAAAGTAGTTCCTCCTCATCTCCATCCTAAATCTACTCCCCCAAATCTTGAGGCTATGTCCCCTAGTTCTAGTCTCGTCTATCAGTGGAAACAACTTTCCTGCCTCTATTTCATCTATCCTTTTCATAATTTTATATGTTTCCATCAAATCTCCTCTGATTTTTATGAATTTCAGTGAGTACAGTTCCAGGTGACACAATCTCTCCTCATAGTCTAACTTCCTTATTGCTGGAATCAACCTGGTGAACCTCCTCTGCACCTCTTCCAAAGCGAGTATATTCTTCCTCAAGTAAGGAGACCAGAACTGCACACAGTACTCCAGGTGCGACCTCACCAGTACCCTGTACATATCCTCTCTGCTCTTAAATTCAATCCCTCTAGCAATGAAGGCCAACATTCCATTGGTTTTCTTGATAGCCCGCTGCACCTGCAAACCAACCTTTTGTGATTCATGCACAAGCACATCCAGTTTTCCTGCCAAAGTGGATAACTTCACATTTACCAACATTGTACTCCATCAGCCAGACCCTTGCCCACTTTCTTAACCTATCTATATCTCTCTGCAGGCTCCCGCACAATTTGCTTTTCCACCCAATTTAGTGTCATCAGCAAACTTAGATACACTACACTTGGTCCCCTCTTCCTGTTCGTTAATGTATATTGTGAACAGTTGCGGACCCAGCACCGAACTCTGCAGCATACCACTCACCACTGATTGCCAACCAGAGTAACACCCATGTATCCCAACTCTTTGCTTTCCATGAGTTAACGAATCCTCTATCCATGTTAATACTTCATCCCCCAACTCTATGCATCCTTCACTTATGGTTAAGTCTTTTATGCAGCACCTTGTCGAATGCCTTCTGGAAATCCAAGTAAATCCTTGTCCGTCTGTTCCCTTCTGTCCACCGCACTTATATAAATAACTCCAGTAAATTTGTCAAACAGGACCTGCCTTTGCTGAATCCATGCTGCGTCTGCCCAATGAATCCATTTCTTTCCAGATATTTTTCTTTAATGATAACTTCAAGCGTTTTCCCAAATACAGATGTTAAACTAACTTGCCAATAGTTACCTACCTTTTACCTACATCCTTTTTTAAACAGTGGCATGACATTTGGCATCTTCCAGTCCACCAGGACTTGCTCAGAGTCCAGAGAATTTTGGTAAATTATCACCAAAGTGTCTTGCTATAACTTCTGCCATTTCCTTCAGTACCCTGGGAGGCATTCCATCAGGACCAGGGGCCCTATCTATCTTCAGGCCCACAAGTTTGCTCAGTACTAGCTCTTTAGTGATGGCCATTATATTGAGGTCCTTACTTCTCATCTCATCCATAACGTCTCTCTTTGGCATGTTAGACATGTTCTCCATCGTAAAGACCGACACCAAATAGTCATTCAAAGCCTCAGCCAGTTCCTTATTACTCAATATTAATTCTCCCAACTCATCCTTCAAGAGACCTATGTTCCCTTTAGCCACCCTTTTCCGCTTTATATAATTATAAAAGCTTTTGCTATCCATTTTTATAGTTTGTGCTAGTTTACTTTCATAATCTCTCTTCCCTTTCTTTATTGTTCACTTAGTGGTTCTTTGTTGCTTTTTGAAGTTTTCTCAATCTTCCAGTTTCCCACTACTCTTGTGACCTTGTACACATGAGCTTTTAGTTTGATGCCTTCTTTTATTTCCTTAGTTAGCCAAGGCTGGCTCTCACTACTTACTGTCCTTGCTTTTAACTTTGTTGAGCACCTTGGAAAAATCTCTTTGAAAGTCTTCCACTGTTCCTCAACCATCCCACCATATAGGTTGTGTTCCCAGCCTGCACCAGCCAAATCTTCCCTCATCCCATTGTAGTCTTTATTGTTTAGGCATAATACACTGGTTTTAGATTGAACTATTGCATCCTCCATTTGTATGAGAGACTCAATCATACTGTGATCACTCTTTCGAAGAGGATCCCTAACTACAAGATCACTAACTTTACCTGTCTCATTTCACAGGACCAGAACTAAGACAGCACATTCCCTTGTAGGTTCAGGAACATGCTGTTCAAGAAAGCTATCAATGATGCATTCCATGAGTCCTCCTCACGACTACCTTGACCAACTTTATTTACCCAATCCATGAGCAAGTTAAAGTGCCCATGATAACGGCTGTTCCATTCTTACATGCCTCAAACTTTTCTCTGCTTATTGCCTGTGCCACTGCAATGTTATTCTTTGGTGGCTGATAGACAACTCTCACCAGTGATTTTTTTTTCCCTTTGCTTTTTCTAATCTCTATTCAACATTCTGCTCCTTAGATCTTATATCGTCTCTCACTATCATCCTGATCTCACACCACCTCCCTTACCTTCCTGCCTATCCTTCTAAATAACCTGATATCCTTGGATCTATTCCCAATCCTGCCCACCCTGAAATCATGTTTCTGTTATAGCCACTAAATCACACCCCCTTGTACTGACTTATGCCACAAGTTATTTCGAATACAACGGGCATTCACATAAAGTGCCCTTACATTCATTGTGCCTTTAAAATCTTGTAAATTTTTTTTTCTTTTGCACTTGACTTTTCTTTACTCTTACTCTCGTTTTTAATCTTTTACTTTATCTTTATCCACACTTTTCTCTTTTTCTTTATCCATACTTCTCCAATGTGTAGAACCCACCTCCCTACTATTCAGTTTAAAGCCCTATCCACACCCCTAGTTATGCGATTCACTAGGATCCAGGTCCCATTACGTTTCAGGTAGAGCCCATCCCATTGGAACAGCTCCGTCCTTCCATAGTACTGGTGCCAGTTTCCCATGAATTCAAACCCACTTCTCCCACACCAATCTTTGAGCCACATATTTAACTCTCTAATCTTCTTGACCCTATGCCAATCTGCACATGACTCAGCTAGTAATCCAGAGATTACCACCTTTTAGGTTCTGCTTTTTAATTTGGTTCCTAGCTGCTCAAATTCCCTCAGCAGAACTTTTTTCCTCATTCTACCCATATGGATCACAACAACTGGATCTTTCCCCTCCCACTGCAAATTCCTCTGCAGGTCAGATAAGATGTCATTAACATGGGCACCAGGTAGGCAACAACCTTCAAGACACTCTATCCTCACGACAGAGAACTCTGTCTCTTCCCCTGGCTATGCTATCCCCAATTACCTCCACATTTCTCTTCTTTCCCCCCTCTTGAATGGCTCCCTGAACTACGGTGCCACAGTTAGGTTGCTCATCCTTCCTACAGACCCCACTCTCATCCACACAGGGAGCAAGAATCACAGACCTGTTGGACAAGCTCAAGGGCTGAAGCTCCTCCAGCATTGTCTCTTGGATCCCACTACCCAACTCACTTGCCGTCACACCCTGACCACAGGCCGAATTTCAGACAGCTAATCTAAGGGTGTGACGACCTCCTGAGACAGAGAATCCGGGTAACTCTCCCCCCTTCCTGATGTGCCGCAGTGTTTGAAGCTGAGATTCCAGGTCATCAACTTTGAGCCGGAGTTCCTTGAGCGGCCAACACTTGCTGCAGATGTGGTCACCAGGAACCACAGTGGGGTCTGCTAGCTCCCACGTCATGCAGCTACAGCACATCACCTGATCCTGCATCATCCCTACTTTATTTAGTTAGCTGTAATCTGGTGACTTTTTATTCAAACACTTGAACCACTTAAAGCCTTATCTGCTACTTACCTGTGCCTCCTCAACGAAGCCTCTTGAGCCAAAGCCTCTCAAGTTCCCACTCCTACACTGGTCGACTCACTCAATGGCCAATCCGCTTTGACTCTGCTTTACTTTTATTTTCTCCTGCTAATGAATCATGAATTGATTGGTCTGTCACTAATGCGCCAAGTCCGCGAAACGTTCCTTTTTTAAACTCTTCTCCCCAACCTGTGCAAAGCTCTGTCTGTCTGTGAATTAACTGGTCCGCCGCTCAGGGGAAAAGTATTCCCCATACATATTGTGGGGCAGCACAGTAGCCTAGAGGTTAGCACAATGCTGTACAATATTGACGACCTGGGTTCAATTCCCATTGCTGCCTATGATGAGCTTATACGTTTTGCCTGTGACTGTGAGTTTCATCAGGTGCTCCAGTTTCCTCCTACAGTCAAAAAACATACCAGATGGTAGGTTAACTGGTCATTGTAAATTGTCCTCTGATTAGGCTGGGATTAAATCAGGGATTGCTGGCGGCTTGGAGGACCTTTTCTGCGGAGAATCTCAATAAATAAACAAACAAATAAATAAAGAATTCCTAACAAATTTGACAGACATAATTTCCCCATCATGAAACTATTCTAACCTTGCTTCATCAGGTTAAGACTTTCCAAAAAGTTCTGCTATTGACTGTAACAATTATCTCTTAATCAGTTGAGCTTGTCAGAAGTCATTTCACAGAAGTTCGTGCACCGAAAAGCTGAAGAGGTTTGCTTGCTTGGGGAGATCTGAACGGAAAGGGTTGTGTTCCATTTACTGCACCATCCAGTGCACACATCTTTCTCTGATTTCAACCCTTAGTTTCACACATAATCTAAATCCCCAGTCATCATAGACATTCTCTCTCCTCTCTGTTCCCATTGGACTGAAGATACAAAACCACCAGGCTCAAGGACAACTTCTGCCCTACTGTTAAAAAAGAACTGAATGGTCTCCTTGTACCATAAGGTGAACTCTTGACCTCAGAATCTACGTCATTATGGCCTTGCACTTTATTGCTTGCCTGCACTGCACTTCCTCTGTAAATGTATGAACTTTATTCTGCATTCAGTTATAGTTTTCCCTTGTGCCACCTTAGTGTACTGCTATGGTGGAATGATCTCTCGGGAAAGTTTTTCACTATATCTCGGTACGATAATAAGCTGATTTGCCAATGTACTTATCTGTCCAAACAGGTAACTTCATGGTAGTGGTCACAAGGTGACTTGGATCATGGGTCTTTAATCCTTCCACCTTCCCAAATGCTGGGGACTAAGTGCAAAACCAAAGTTCCTGTGCTGCGTGGATGTTTCTTTGGGTCTTTGAGCACTACCTATAACGGGTGCATTATCCTCAGATCCTTGGTTTAGACCGTAAGACATAGGAGCAGAAATAGTCCATTTGGCCCATCGAGTCTGCTCTCCCATTTCATCATGGCTGATCCATTTCTCTCTCACCCCATCCTCCTGTATTCTTCCCATAACCATTGACTAATCAAGAATCTACCATCTTTGCTTCAAATATATCCAATGACTTGGCCTCCACGGTTGTCTTTGGCAATGAGTTCCACAGATTCACCACTCTCTGGCTAAAGGAATTCTTCCTTAACTCTGTTCTAAAGGGACATCCCCCATTCTGAGACTGTGTCCTCTGGTCCTAGACCCCCCCCACTATAGGAAACGTCCTCTCCACATCCACTCTATCTAGGCCTTTCAATATTCGATATTCATTTTTCTAAATTCCAGTGAGTACAGGCCATCAAATGCTTCTCGTACATTAACAGTTTGATTCCCAGAATCATTCTCGTGAACTTCCTCTGGACCCTCTCCAATGCTAGAACATCCTAAGGTGCCCAAAATTGCTCACAATACTCCAAGTGTGGCCAGGCCTATGCCTTATAAAGCTTCAGCATTACATCTTTGGTTTTGTATTCTGGCCCTCGCAAAATAAATGCCAATGGTTGTCTGACTCAGCACTATCGCAGGGTGTGGGAACCCATGGCTTTGCAGGTCAAATTCCAGAGATTCCTGACCTATGAGGCCTTGGGGGATTTCACTGTCAGTTGACTTCTGCTTCATATTTAAATATAAAATAGGGGAAAAAAGAATAAGGGACTGTACTTTAAAGCATCTACGATCTTAGAAATACGATGTGGATCTTCATTGCAGGTATTGCAGGCACAACTGGCAGGATACAAGGCTGCAATTGTGCACAATGTGGACTCAGATGAACTACTCAGCATGCGCTGGAGCAGTGGTGAGTTTCAACACTAACTGAAACAAGATGTTGCTGATACTACCGCTTCTAGTGAATGATCACTGACGTACATAATGAGTGGGAGATAGCTTTGACTCATGTCATTCTACAGACATGCAGTAGAGAGTGTCGTGGTTTTCCATTTCTAGCAAACGACCAGGAGATGCAGAAGATTCTTCAAGAAGTTTTAAGCTTTAATTTGCAAACCCAAGCTGAGACAATCACTGAGCTAGTCACTGATTGCCTGCCGATCATTGTACATAGCATTTTTATAGCAATCTTCTTAATTGCATGAACATATCCAATCATTCTATAGCTGCATATCACCTATACATTAACTAATCAATCGCTCTTGACTAGCTCTTAATTCGCCACCATTATTTCTTTCCAGTTCACATCCTGGGCCTCATTCCTGGCCACGGTTGTTTCTCAGTCAGCCTCCCTTAGCCTCCCTCAACATTCCATTGCCGGTTCGTATCATCCTGTCTGCCACCGTTATCTCTTCATAAGCCATTCTATTGTATAGTATATAGAGTACATTTCAGCTAAGTGCATAGTAAATACTCAGTAGTTGTGGTTATATAGAATGCTGCTAATGCATAATATATTTTCCAATAAGAGCATCCTAACTTGCTGCATCACTGCATGGCAATAAAGCCGTCTCACTGGCAATGAGCTCCCAAGCTGTGGCCACCTGCACACTGCTGTTCAGCACCAGATCCTCAGGACTTTTGACTTGACCTATAGATAAAGCACTTCTAAAGCATAGGACAGTGCAGCACAGTACAGGCCCTTCAGCCCACAATGTTGTGCTGACCCTTTAACCTACTCCAACATCAATCTCTTCCTTCCCTCCCACATGTCCCACCATTTTTCTTTCATCCATGTGCTATAATCTGTTGTGGAAATTGGAGATTGGTGAGGCCCTGGCAGAGGCCTTGAACTCCATGCAATCTTTTCTTGTAACTCAAACCCTCCAGTGCAGACAACATTCCTGCAAATCTGTTCTGCATCCTCACGAGCTTGATCATATCCTTTCATTATTGTGTTGATCTGAATTGCACACAATACTAGAAGACTGGTGAGTGGCTTATGTTGTACTTTATGTAGGAAGAGCTGCAAGAACAAGACAGAGAACTATATGCCTTGTGGTGGGAAAGTTACTGGAATCGATTGTGAGGGATGGGATATATTTGCATTTAAAAAGGCAGGGACTGATTAAGGATAGTCAGCTGGCTTTGTTCATGGGAGATCAAGCCCAATGAATTAGACTGAGTTTTTTCGAAAAGGATTACCGAGGCCAGTGAACATTGTTCATGGTTGAAATTTATTTGTCACTGTACATTGCAACATCCAGTGAAATGCATTGTTTGCATGAACAGCCAACACATCTGGAGATGGGCTGAGGATACCCTGTAAGTATCACCATACATTGTTCTGCAGACAACACAGAATGCAGCAAGCAACAGTAAAAAAACAAGCCCTGTTCCTCCTTCCCAGCCTTACATATACTCAGTCCTTTAGCTCCAGGACATGCTTCCAGTAAACACAGATTCAGCCTGCAGTCATTGGGCTTTGATTTCCCAGCAGACTCATGGAGATTCGTAGGCTCAGCTCTCGCCAGTGGGCCTTGACTTCCGGACTTGTTATTCGTCCACGGGCTGGTCCTAGGACACACTAAACACCAGACCCCAAAATCCAAAATTGCGGATGGCAGGGACCCAAGCACTAGGCCTTGAACTCCAGTCTCACCTTTTCACAAACCCAGGGGTTCCTCCTGCCCGCATGGAACGCCAACTCTGGAACTACTTGCTGACGACTCACTGATCCGGGGGTGCCAGGCATCCAATATCCGACCACAGATGTCCAATGTCTGTGTTGCTGGCCTTCAAATGCAGATCAGAGACTTGGACTCTGCCTGACCTCTAATCCCCCCACATCCCAGTCCTTAAAACCCTAACCTTAAAACTACTCCCCTCTCTGTCCCCAAAACTATCTTTACAAAGCTAAAAAATAATTAAGAATTAAACAGTTATCAAACAACTAAATCTGAGCTGTGATTCAATCTTTAAGGTTCAAGTAGTACAAAGACTTTAACAAGTTGTGTGATAAAGCCCAGTTTGGTAGGGTGGACAGGAGGTTAGCATACATGGGATCCAGGATGGAGAGCAAATTAGTTTGGTATCAGGAGGCAGCATTTGGTAGCAGGGTGCTTTTCAGATTAGAGACTTTAACCAGTGATGTGCCATGGGGATCAGTGCTGAATCCTTTATTGTTTGTTGGTAGAGAAAGTAGGTGGTGCAATTAGAAACTTTACAGATGACACCAAAATTGGTGGCAAAGTGACAGTGAAGGTTATTTCAGGGTGCAACAGGATCTAAATGAATTGAGAAAGTGGGTCAAGGAATTTAACTCAGACTTGTCCAAATAGTGCATTTGGAAAGTTAAACTAGACTGACTGACAAGATTCCTGTGGAGTTTTATTGAACTGTGCAACTGTGCATTGAAGTAGTGCAATCTCTCAAATTGAGTATGATGCTCTCCTATACGGGGTTATTCCCTTAAAGGAGAATGCCACTGCATGACTTTGTTTAGCATGGGGAGGTTGATGCTCGGGGAGGTTGATGCTCAGGCAGCCACTACATTGTCCTTGACAGATCAAGGTCAGGGTCCAGTGACATGGAGTGCAAGACTACTGAGGACCCTTCACTGTTGCAGCCTTTCTTTGCTCCCATTGTGATGTGTCAATATCTTTTGCCACCTCCGCTGCTGAGGTCTTGGTTGAATTGCTCTTTGTCTGATTCCTTTCCCTTGACCTTGCCACCATGAATGACCCTCCTGAAGCGAAGCTCCAGTCAGCATCACCCTTGGGGTCTCAGGAACTCACAAGCCTCTCCACCATGACAAGGTGACGATCCTCGGAGTGGACAAGTACATAGTTCCTTAAGAGTGGTGACTTGGGTAGAGGGTATGGTGAAGAAGAACTCTGGTATTCTTCCTTCAGTGGCTGAGGCATTGAGTATGGTAGTTGAGATGTCACGTGACAGCTGTGCAAATCATCTGGGCCATTGTGTGCAATTCAGGTTACCACACTATAGGGAGGATGTGATTAAGCTCAAAAGGAAGCAGAACAGGTTCACAGGAATGTTGCCTGCACTGGAGGGTTTGAGTTGCAAGGAAAGATTGGATTGTATAGGCTGAGACTATTTTCCCTGGAGCATCAGAGGCTGAGAGTTAACTTTATGACAGTTTATAGAGTTATGAGGGGCATAGATCTTTATCTCAGGGTAGGGAAATCCAGTATAAGAGGGTTTAAATTTAAGGTGACAGAAGAAAGATTTAAAAGGGATCTGAGGGACAATTTTTTTTTCCACACACATATGGTGTTTATGTGGAAAGCACTGATAGAGGAAGTGGAAGAGACAATGTTTAAAAGCCAATGGGACAGAAACATGGATAGGAATGAGGGATATAAGCCAAATGCAAGCAAATGGGATCAGCAGAGATAGATATTTTGGTTGGCATGGACTAGATGGGCCGAAGAGCCTGTTTGCATTGATTTGTAACTCCAGGAATCGATGATGTCAGGGTTTGGGAACGGCTTTGCAGCCAAAAGCTGATGCTGGTTGGTATGATGCCAATTAAAGTAGCCTTAAAGGAGGGATTCTTAACCCGTGGTCCATAGACCCCTTGATTAATGGTAAGGGTCCATGGCATAATAAAGGTTGGTAATCCCTGCCTTAAAGTATGTTTCCTTAAGCTCTGTCTGTGGAAGAAACTTAAAGAATCCATTGCTGATGTTTTTAATTTTGCAGAGGAAATCAAACGTCAGATCACAATCCCATCGGTGTTCATAGGGACCCATGCCTCTCAGTACCTGAGGTCTTTGTTCACTTACGACAAGGGGTAAGTGCATATTGTGTTTGTTTAACAACATACTTCACACACTGAATAAATCCAAATAAATTTATTATAAGTACATGTATATCACCATAAACAACCCTTGAGATTAATTTTCTTGTGGCATTCACTGTAAATAAAAACAAAATAATAATAATAATGATAAATGAGCAATAAGTAACAAGAACATGGGATGAAGAGTCCTTGAAAGTGAGTTCATAGATAGCGGGATAGTGTTGGGGTGAGTGAAGTTATCCTGTCGGGTTCAGGAGCCTGATGGCTGAGGATGGCTGTTCCTGAACCTTGTGGTGTGGGTCCTGAGACTTCCGTACTTCCTCCGTGATGGCAGAAGTGAGAAGTGAGTCTTCCTGTGACAGCACTCCATGTAGATGTGCTCAGTGCTGGGGAGGGCTTTACCCAAGATGGACTGAGCTGTATCCAGGCTTTTCTGATCATGGGCATTGGCATTGCCATACCAGGCCACAGATCCTTTTTAAATCTTTCCTCTCACCTTAAATCTATGCCCTCTAACATTCGACTCCCCTACCCTTGGGTAAAGACGATCTATAGTGTGGCCCAAAACATTGTTTGTTCACTCTTTTCCATAGATGTTGCCTGCCCTGCTGAGTTGCTCCAGCATTTTGTGTGTGTTGCTTGGATTTCCAGCATCTGCAGATTTCCCTTTGTTTATGACTGAACCAAGTTGCGGGAATTGTATACAGGAACATCTGTGCTGAGTATGGATTGGACACTCCCAAGTCCAAATGGGAAACACCTGAAAAGGTAGCAGAGAAGGACAGAGCTAAGATCCTGTGGGACTTCCAAATACAGACTGACGAGTAGGTACTGGCTGACCAACTAGACATAGTAATTATGGACACGGAACAGAAGAAAGCAATAGTAAAAGATACGGCAATTCCAAATGACAGTAACATCAGGAAGAAAGAATATGAGAAGCTGGAGAAATAGCAGGGCTTGAAAGAGCAGATAGGATGTGGAAGGTTAAAGTCAGAGTAATCCCAGTGGTGATAGAAGCACTTGGAGTTGTAACACCTGGACAGGGAGAGTGGCTCCAACAAATCCTGGGAACAACATCTGAGATCTAGGTCTGAGATTTGAGGATCTCAGATAATCTGAGATTAGTTAAATAAGTAGTGCAAAAATATATATAAAACAGTAGTGAGGTAATGTTCATGGGTTCAATGTCCATTCAGAAATCGGATGGCAGAGGGGAAGCTGTTCCTAAATCATTGGGTGTTTTCAGGCTCGTGTACATCCTTCCTGATGGTTGCAACGAGAAGAGGGCATGACCTGGGTGATGGGGGTTCTTAGTGATGGATGCTGCCATTTTGAGGCATTGTCTTTGAAGATGTCTTAGATATAATCTTGTTTTTGATATGCCTAATATTCTGACTACTTATCCCATCTTGTAGACTTCTGTCTGGTCACCCCTCAGCCTCCTTCATTACAGGGAAAATTACCTCGGCCTATCCAATTCCTCCAAACCAGTCACCACCTTGATAAATCTCCTCTGCATACTCTTGGTAGCACAACCACATTCTTGCAATGATTGTGTGATAAATTCTACAGACAATACTCTGAAGCCACAGTAGTATCATGGTTAACGCTGCGCTATTACTGCTCGGGGTGCCGGAATTCGGAGTTCAGTTCTGGCGATGTCTCTTAAGGAGTCTGTACGTCCTCCTCTGGAATGCATGGGTTCCTCTGGGTGCTCTGGTTTCCTCCACATTCAAAGATGTGCCAGTGAGTAGGTTAATTGGTCATTCTAAATTGTTTTATGATAAGGCTAGGGTTAGTTTGGGGTTGCTGGGTGCAATGTAGTTCAAAGGACCAGAAGGGCCTATTCCGTACAGCATCTCAATTGATAGACAGACAGACACCTAACCAGTGTCATACAAAGTTGCTATATCCCAGCTCTTATATTCAAGTTCAAGTTTACTGTCACTCAACTGTACACATGTATACAGCTAAGCGAAACAGCATTGCTCTGGAACCAAGGTGCAAAACGCAGTGCATGCAACATATAAGATAATATTTAAACTATAATATTAACAGATGTTAAAAAATTCTGTAGATGTACATATGATTCGCATAAAGTGCATATGTAACATACAGTTAAATATACAAAGGTATAATGCTACTGGTGCTGTGATAAATAGTGGTAGCAGGGGGTTCAGAAGTCTCACAGCCTGGGGGAAGAAGCTGTTTCCCAGCCTAACAGTCTTTGTTCTTATACTGTGGTACCTTCTGCCTGAGATCACATAGTACTTTTCTGGATGTGGGGGAGAGAGGCCTCAGTGATTCCCTAAGCAGTCCTCACGATCAGTTGTAGGGTTTTGTGGTCAGATATACCTTGTTATTCCTATACCAGACAGTGATACAGCTGGTCACGACATGCATTGATGCTCAAGTAGAATGTGCTTAGAATGGGGCTGGAGAGCTTTGCTCTCCTCAGGGAGTGGAAGAACTGCTGTGCTTTCTAGGCTGGAAAGGTAGTGTTGAGGAATCAAGTGAGATCATAGAGTTCACATCCCAGATGATCTCACTTGTTGCTCCTGCCTCATTCCACAGAGGAGCTGTTGACGTGCAGTAGGGAGTGGTCAGCCTGCACCTTCCTGACATCCACAATCATCTCTTCAGTCTTGTCCATATTGTTGTGTTTGCACCTATCAATAAGCTGTTCTACCTCCTCTCTGTACGCTGACTCATCATTGTTATTGATGAGGCCAACCACTGCTGTGTCAGCAGCAAACTTAATAAGGCCATAGATATAGGAGCAGAATTAAGCCATTTGACCCATCAAGTCTGTTCCGCCATTTCATCGTGTCTGATGCAATTTTCCTCTCAGCCCCAATCTATTGCCTCCACCTCCCCCCCCCCAATATCCCTTCATGCTGTGACCAACCTAGGATCCATCAATCTCTGCCTTAAATATACATAATGATTTGGCCTCCATAGCTGCCTGTGGCAATGAATTCCACAGATCCACCACTCTCTGTCTAAAGAAATACCTCCCATCTTCGTTCTAAAGGGACACCCCTCTATTCTAAGGCTGTGTCCTCTGGGTTTAGCCTGTAGCCTCTCTACTTCCTCAAAATTACCTGCCCCTCCACCTATCTCTGATTTGTCTACAAACTTTGCAACAAAGCCATTAATTCCATCATCCAGATCATTGACATATAATGTAAAAAGCATCAGTTCCAACACAGACCCCTGTGGAACACAACTAGTCACTAGCAGCCAACCAGAAAAGGCTCCTTTTATTCCCTTACCTGCTGAGTTTTGTATGTGTTGCTTGGATTTCCAGCATCTGGAGATTTTCTCTTGTTTCTCCTTTGTCTCAAGCCACATTGTGTTCCAGTCTCTAATAGGAGCATGTCATATTCATCATCCATCATGTCACTTTCAGGGAGCTGTGGATTTTGACTCCTAGGCCTCTCTATTCATCAATAAAATGAATATTAACTGCCTACCAATGGTCTATCAAACTTCTCATCCGCTTTATATCTAGATGTAGGCTTGGGTGAGCTCTCGTGCATTCCACACTACCACCAATTTCCATGCCGTCCATATCATTGCTCATCTTTTTTCCTACATCTGTACCAGGTTGTTAATGTATATCACCAACAGCAAAGGTCTCAGAACTTATGTCCTCGATGTCACCAGTAGTCACAGACTTCCAATCAGAAGAAAGTCCTTTCTCTACTATGTATGCTTCTTAAAATACCTTCAGTGATCCAGTCTCTATAACCCTCTGGGGAAGAAATTTATAGAGATTCATCAGAATTCTAAGCTCAAAGTAAAATTTAGTATCAGTGTACATACACGTCACCACATTCAACCCTGAAATTCTTTTTCGACACCCTCTGCAAAAAGAAATTCTTAAATCCTTCAGTCTCCAATGACTGGCTGCTTATTTTGCATCTACATTCCCTCATTGAAAATTCCAACACATGTGAAAACATCACAACATGTGCCTCGTCTTGACTCCCTAGGATCTTAATGGGTTTCAATAAGATCCTCCCAGGTTATGACAGGTTCCTATCAGTTCAGGGTACTGCTGATCGAAGCTATCCTTGCCAGTTCAGGATCTTGATGGTTGTAAAGTAGTAGCTGTTTCTGAGCGAGGTGGTGTGGGACCTAAGGCTCCTGAACCTTTTTCCTGATAGTGGGAGAGAGAACAGGGCATAGACTGGATGATGGAGGTCCTTGATTTGGATGCTTCCTTCTTGTAGCAGCGCTCCATGTACTCAATGGTAGGGAGGGATTTTCTTGTGATAGTCTGGGCTGTATTCACCACCTTTCAGGAGCTTTTTCCATTCCTGGACAAGTCTCCATTGATCCCATGTATGTTAATCTTCTATGAGGAACCTTGTCAAAAGCTTTGTCATGCCCTCATCAGTTATCCTGTCAAAATACACAATCAAGTTTGAGAGACATGACGTCCCCTCCTCAAAGCCTGATAGACGTCTATGCTTTCCCAGATCTGAGTAGATCCTATCTTTAAGAATATTTTCCAATAATTTCTCTACAACTGATGTAAGGCTCAGCTGCTTATAATTTTGTGGTTTGTTTCTATTGCCCTTCTGTCTATTCTCCAGTCTGGGACCTCACCTGTGAAGAGGATACAAAGATCTCTACCAAAGCCCCAGCAATCTCCTGTGCTGTTTCTCTCAATAGATCCTGTCAGGCCTTTGTGTTCATACTAACTTCAAAGTTCTAATTAAATATGTTCTCAAATAACATATGTGTTACCAGATACCAACTGGAGATTCAGCTTCATGCAGATGTTCACAGTAGAGCAAAGCAATATATAAAATTTTACACTTTAATTAGAGTCATAGAATACTACAGCAAAAAAACAAACATTTTGGACCAACTAGAGATTATATTACAACTTTATAAAGTTCTGGTTAGAGCACACCTGGAGTATTGCATACAGTTCTGGTCGCCCCACTATAGGAAGGATTTTGAGGCTGCAGAAAAGGATGCTGTCTGGTTTAAAGGGCATGTGCTATGACGAGAGGCTGGTTAAACTTGGGTTGTTTTTTTCTGGCGCATCGGAGGCTGAGGGGGAATCTAATAGATGTTTACATGATTATGAAAGGCATAGATAAAGTGGACAGAGAGTATCTGTTCCCCTAGGGTTGAACTGCTTAATAGCAGAGGGCATGCATTGAAGATTCAAGGAGGGTGTGAGGATAATTTTTTCAAAAAACTTAGACAGTTGTGGATGCCTGGTATGGTGGTAGAGCCAAATACATGAGGGGTTTTAAAAAGATGTTAGATAGGCACATGAATGTAAGGAAGATGGAGGGATATGGACATTGTGTAGGTAGGAGGGATTAGTATTTGGGTGTTTTATTTGCTTTTTAGCACAACATTGTTTTTAAACTATTGAATTTAACACTTGCCATCAATAGATATTTTACCAACTAACCTGTGGTTAAGTGCTTTTTGTTTGCCTCTGTTCTTGAAGGGTCACTATTTTCCAATTTGCTGATACCTTTGTGGAGCTCAGTCAGTTTTGGAAGCCTTCACCCAATGAGAGCACTATCTCTGCAGATTCCTCCTTTGGTTGTAAAATAGTCTCCCAGTGCTGCTAGAAATTCCAAGATTGAGACTCTCCAATGCTGATGACATAGACCTATACTTCCAGGTCAAAATAGTGAGCAGCTTGGAAGAGACCTGACACATGTTGAAGTTCCCCTGGTTTGGGAGTTGTTGTCAGGTATAATAATCTTCTCTTCTCTGGGACCATGCACATTATGCCATTATATCCTTCTTCAAAAAGCACATTCTCCCCCTAGCCAGGCAGAGGCTTCAGAACTCTGTTGTAGGGCATGGAAGCCTGTTCCAATTCAAACACACAACTTCAGGAAGGGTTGAGATTCAGAATCATGTTTAATATCACTGGCATATGTTATGAAATTTGTTAACAAGAAATGTATAGTAGAGCTACTAGGACTTGATGTTTCAATCCCAATGATAAAGTCGGCGCTCTCGATGTTGGCAGTAGGCTTGGAGTGGTGACGAGGAGGGTAGCTACTTCATCGGGGTCATCACGTGGGCATCCTCTTTCTTTGACGTTTCGTTGATAAACTCACGACGTCTCCAGAGGGCTCAACGGTGCTACCTGGTGTCCCAGATACACCCCCCTCTAGTTCCATACCCTCCTGTCTTTATCTTGCAGCCCAGTTGTTGTCTTTCCTTTTAATCCAAATCCAATTGCTGCTTTCTTCTGCTGCATTTGACAAGGACTTGATTGCTTGTTGGAGGGAGATACCCCTCACCCCCAGCTTCTTCAATAGACTGGTCGTAGATATAGCAATGAATCCCCTGCATCCCACTTCTACAGGGAAAATCTTGGTCTTCCAGCCATTCTGAGCAGCTTCAGTTGCCAGTTCAGAGTACTTGGTCGTTTTCCTCTCATAAGCTTCTTCAACTCCATCTTCCCATGGTACCGTCAATTCCACAACATATACCAGCTTGGCTGTTGTGGACCACAGGACTATGTCTGGCCGGAGTGTTGTAGCCGCAATGTCTGGGGGAAACACAAGCTTTTCCTCCAAGTCTACGTCCATTTTCCAATCACAAGCAACCTGCAGAATGCTTATATCTTTTGACGTTACTTGGTGCTCTGGAGGTTGGCCTGCTGGTACAAATCGTGTAATGTGGATATTTCCTGCTGATGTTTGTGGGAGAGTGTTTACGGTGGTTTGCCTCTGTTCCAAGATTGATGCCAACTGTCTGAGAACTTGGTTATGCCGCCAAGTATACCGCCCCTGGCTGAGGCTCATGGTGCATCCTGTTAAAATGTGCCTTGGTGATCCAGGTGCTTGACAAAGAGAGCAAGTGGGGGCTTCTCCCCACCACTGGTTCAGGTTTTGAGGTGTTGGTAGGAGGTCATAAGTGGCTCTGATGACAAAACTTAGCCGAGATCCCTCCATCTCCCAGATGTCACGCCAACTGAGTTTCCTTTTATCCAGGCTCTCCCAATTAGTCCATTGGCCCTACTTGGCCATTGAAATGGCTCTGGCATGTCGCTCTGCCTCCTCCTGTCTCCTCACCTCCTCCACCACGAGCCGTCTCTTCTGCACTGATGTTGCCTTGTGCCATTGAGGAGCCTTTGGAACGAGCCTGAGACTGGCTCTCCCATGTTGGACTTGGCCAACCACATCCCTGAAGTAAAGAGCAGATCTAGCACTCTGATAAATATAGAAAAAACCTGAATTACTGTAAGTGTATGTACAGTCGGCCCTCCTTATCTGCGAGTTCCGCATGCATGAGTTCAACCAACTGCGAATCGAGAAAACCTGGAAGTGTTCTTCCAGCACTCGTTGCTCGAGCATTGTTCGCCTCGCATCTTGTTCGTTTGCTGCTTTGTTCCTGTGGAAAAAATGGCTCCTGAAAAGCAATTCCTCAAAGGCTAAGAGGGGTCTTCTCCCCACCAATGGTTCAGGTTTTGAGGTGTTGGTAGGAGGTCATAAGTGGCTCTGATGACAAAACTTAGCCGAGATCCCTCCATCTCCCAGATGTCACGCCAACTGAGTTTCCTTTTTGTGAGTTTTCCTCAGTGAGTTTCCACTGAGTAAAGTGCTATCTCTCGCCAAGGAAGTAGAAGTATTAGATCTTTTGAAAAGTGGCATGTCGCTTTCCGAAGTGGACTGTAAGGTCGGTAAGAACGAATCGAGCATTCGCACAATAAAGCAGAAAGAAGCTGAGATTCGTGCAAGTGTTAGTGCTGCCCCTACAACGGCAAAAATGGTCTCTCTGGTTTGTGATAAAGAGCTTACGAAGACTGAGAAAGCATTCGGTTTGTGGCTAGAGGACATGTCACAGAAGCATATCCTTGTCGATGGCCAAATTATACGTGAAAAAGCTGTTAGTCTCCATGAGCACTACTGTGACGGGGTTGATGAGAGCGAGAGAAAAGAGTTTAAGGCTAGTAAAAGATGGTTGGCTGGCAATGTAAAGTGCTACAGCCTCAGGAACGTAAAGATCATGGGAGAAAAGCCGAGTCTGCAGCAGTGTTCCCAGAGGAGCTCAAGAAACTCATAGAAGAGAAAAGCTACCTTCCAAAGCAAGTCGTCAACTGTGATGAAGTGGACTTGTTCTGGACGAAGATGTTTTTCACCAGGTGCAAGTGTTAAAGGATATGATCCTCGACTATGATCCTTCGGTGGAATGAAGCCTCTGTGTCACCCGAGGGATAACAACATGCCTACAACCACTGCAAGATTTGTTTGATGATGCAAAGAAAAAGAGGAGACAGCTTCCTATAACAATGTTTCTAACTAAAGCATCTGTAATTCTGAAGTCTCGACGTTCAACGCTTGAAGATCCTCGGCCCGCAACCTCCACAGTTCCTGACTTTAGTATTATTGAGCCTCCTCCACAGCATCCTTATTCCCTAAACAAGACAGTGTAACAACTACTGTACAGGTATTACAAGTTTTACTTGTGAGCGAGAGGAACATGTACAGTTTTTTTTCTTTTCAATATTCCCTAAACATTACAGTATAACAACTATTTACATAACATTTACATTGTATTAGGTATTATAAGTAATCTAGAGATGATCTAAAGTATATGGAAGGATGTGTGTAGGTTATATGCAAATACTGCGCCATTTTATGTAAGGGACTTGAGCATCCACGTTTTTTAGTATCTGCAGGAGGTCCTGGAACCAGTCCTTTGCGGATAAGGAGGGCTGACTGTATATTAAACAGTTAAAATAAGTTGGCAAAAACAAAAATAATAAAAAAAAGTGGAGTGATGTTCATGGGTTAAATGTCTATTTGGATGGCAGAAGGGAAGAAGCTGTTCCTGAATCATTGAGTGTGCGCTTTCAGGCTTCTGTACCTCCTTCCTGATGGTACCAATAGGAAGAGGGCATGTCCTGGGTGGTGGGGTGCTAACTGTAAGAAAGAGCAGGAAGGAAGAGATGATCTGTCTATAGTTCAGAAGAAGACATCAGAGTTATGCCTGTCTCCTGCTTTTATGAGGCAGCAGATTCCCTTGGCTCCCTTAGGTGCATTAGTCTGATTGCATTGCCAAAATCATTTACAAACAAGAAAATCTGCAGATGCTGGAAATCCAAGCAACACACACAAAATGTTGGAGGAACTCAGCAGGCCAGGCAACATCTATAGAAAGGAGTACAGTCGACATTTCGGGCCTAGACCCTTCCTCAGGACTGGAAGGGTCTTGGCCCAAAATGTTGACTATACTCCGGCATTTTTTATATGTTGCAGAAATCATTTGCACCACTTTACTGTTATGGTATTTTATATGGTGGCTCCATTTGTCCCTGTCATGGTGTGGTGTGTTTTCCTCAGATCTGCCAGCATCAGTCTTTCCACCTCCAAATGTTCCTTCTTGTGTTTGTTCACAGTGCGTATGTTCTATTGATGCCGGACTTCAGCTTCCCGCTGGGATATTACCTCATTCCATTTACTGGTGTGGTTGGAATTGTGATTGTCGTCATGATCACTGTCATGGTAAGTGCATGATGCAGGTCATGTCATTGTTAGAGTTCTGCATATCAAAATTATTTCAGCATCATTGTCTTTCAATTTTCACCCCGTCGGTTGAAATATTGTTAACCCTAATAATCAGATACTGCCTGACTTGCTGAGTTCCTCTAGCAGTTTGTGGGTGTTGCTAGTTAGGGTCCAGAGTGACTCTGGAAGCGAAGGGAACAAGCAGCCATAACCTGTGAATACTGGAGTCTGTGCAGTGGAAGATTGAAAGTTCAGATTAAACTTATGATCAGAGTCACCGCCTACAGTGCTGAGATTCATTTTCTTTTGGGCATACTCAATAAATCCATAATACTATAGTAACCATAACAGAGTCAATGAAAGCCCACAGCAACCTGTGTGTTTAACCAGTGTGCAAAACACAACAAGTTATGCAAACGCAAAAAAAAGAACTAATAATAATAAATAAGAAATAAATATCGAGAACATAAGATGAAGAGACCTTTGACTGTGGGAACAGTTCAGTGATTGTGCAAGTGAAGTTATTCCCTTTGGTTTACGAACTTGATGGTTGAGGGGTAATTGTTCCTGAACCTGTTGGTTTGAGTCCTGAGGCTCCTGTACTACCACCCCGATGGCAGCAGTGACAAGAGAGCATGGCCTGGATGATGATGATGTTAAAAATCTGCACGTTACTGTTAAAAATCTCTTCTTTCTGATCATCCATCAATCTATCCTTCTTCATGACCTCTGACCCTTCTCTGAGCCCACATCACTTCCCTCCCCTCCCCTCAGACAGGCATAAATTTCAGTGCTGTATTGAAGGAGATGGAAACTAGCTCCAGGTCACAGGTCAGAGTTCACTGGTGGGATACAACAGTCAGGTCCTTCCAGTGCCCATTTTAGTACATACAGTATATTCTGAGAATTGAATCATTGGTCTGCAAAACCAAACCTTGCCCTCTGTTTTAAGCTTTGAAACAACTCAGCAAAGGATAATAAGCAAAGTTATAGTGGTTACTTTAAAACAAACCAAACCCACTGAGACATTGACACGTATGACACTCCTTCCACAATGACAGAGTTCTCAAGGGCAATTTGATCCGTTATTGAGAAACTAGCAAAGACAAACTCTCTTGTAATGATAAAACTAATGAAACTAAAATAGCAAAATAATGAAATAAACAGTATAAGTGTACAAAAACACTGTTTAAACAAAGTATAAAAGTATTTAAATGATAAACAAAGCAAAGTGTAACTTAGTAAAAGCAATCAACGAAAAAATATCATTCCTGGCTGCCTCAAACTCTAAACAGACTAAAAACTGAACACAAGACAGCATGAAATCGTAACTATTCTCTTCACTTCTACCACACCCCAACCCATGTAACAAATTGCCCATAATAAGCGTGCAACACAAAATACAATATAGGTTTCCCCCGCTATCCGAAAGTAGAGCGTTCCTATGAAACCTTTCATAAGCCGAAATGGTGTAAAGTGAAGAAGCAATGAGCGTTCCCAGACCTGACAAATAACCTACCAAATCGTACCAAATAACACATAAAACCTAGAATAACTAACATATAGTAAAAACAGGAATGATATGATAAATACACAGCCTATATACAGTAGAAATAATATGTACAGTGTAGTTTCACTTACGACTTCACTTTTAGGCCGTTTGCTGTTCGCTATAACTATTACACCCGTCAATCCACTCAAGCAATAGACTTTCCATTTTATCCATTTTTGGACGCTGACTAAAAGAGACCACTTTGCTACTAGCAGAACCAATAGTAACATCGGCAGCTTTCAAAATTCTTTCTCTCTGCATGTAAATAGTACGAATGGTGGACGCAGGCAAGTTCAATGCATGCACAATGTCTTTATTTCATTCACCATGATCAAAACGCTTAATTACATCCAGTTTCATGCTAAGCAGAACACCCTTACAAGCTCTCTTAGGCTTTTCTGAGACTATCTGGCCTGATACAACAGTGGCCTCAGCCCGAAATGTCGACTGTTTATTCTTTTCCATAGATGCTGCCTGACCCTGCTGCCAACCTCCAGCAGTTTGTGTGTGTTGCTTTATGATCAAAGTACATATATGATATGTCACATTACAAGCCCGAGATTCATTTTCCTGCAGGCATACTCAGCAGATGTGTAGAATAGTAACTATAACAGGATCAATGAAAGAGCAACCAGAATGCGAAAGACAACAAGTAACTTACCAGCAAAGATAGCGGGATCAGCTGAGTCGGATGCTACTATTTTCAAACGTTTTATTCAAAAAGGGGCACAAACGTATGGTTAATACAAAACATTCAGATCATATACATCGTCAAAACTCAATCTAAAACACCGGTGTAATAATAATCAATCAGAAATAAGCTCTATAGTTGTCTAGGGGATAATACTGAGTCCAATTGAAATATAAAGAGTCACTCAGAAGTCTGCAGGCTTTTCCCTTTTGGGAACCGCTGGGGTTTCACGTTGTGGAGAGCGAGAGATGGTTGAGAAAGGATAAATACTTGCCCGTTGTCTTTACAGAGCAAATCCTTGGAATCAGGGGAGCAGGCTTCCCCGTTGTTAGTTAAAAGCAATCTTCCGATGGTTCCAGCCACAGATTCAAAAGTCGGAATCTAACGCACGTGGCTTCCTTCAAAATGGCTTCCCGCTCCCACGGGAATCGGTATCGTGCTTCCTTGGTGTCTCCTTGGTGCGTCTGAGGGTTGTCCCCCCCTCAGACCCTCCTTTATACTTCTTCACGGGATCGCAGGTGTCAATCAGGTTGCAGGTGATGCGATCTCTCTCTCAACCAGCCCACTTTGCCCGAGGGCTTTTCACGTGGTCTCCATGAGACAATAGTCAATGTCACCTTTATTCTGCTTCTCGGGAGAACGTGGTCTTCCGCACGTCTCCCTCTCTCTCTCCCATTTCCTGTGTCTATTCAGCACATCTCTCCCCCTCTTGGGTCAGTTGACCCCCCCCTTGACTAGGGCTCTTGCGATTCTCACAAAGGAGGGGGCCGAGGTCATAACACCTCCCCCCATAGCAGGTTTTTTACCAGCGGTTAAAAACAGGTTGGTACAGGACTTTTTTTTTTGAATCTACATACTACACAAGCTTTTCTCTTCACAGAGTACTACCGTTATACATTCAATTCAGTATCTAAACAGGTAACAAGTACAGTGCCCCTTTCTTTAATACCTTAACCTCACGTGCCATACTAAAGTCTGGTAGCATCAAACTTCAGCTCAATGAGTCTTATAGGGTTTTTTTTTATCTAATACAACACACAAGCTTTTCGTTTGAACTACAGAGCCATACATCTTACATTTAATTCAGCACCTGGATAAACAATTCGCTAGCACTTTATCACTCCCCTTTATGTGCTGGATCTTAATATCGAATTCCTGCAGCATCAGACTCCAGCTTAATAACCTCCTGTTTTTATTTTTCATATTGTCCAAGAATACCAGCGGGTTGTGATCGGTATAGACCACTAGGGGTCTTTGCGCCGGACAAATGTACACTTCGAAATGTTGTATCGCCAACACAAGCGCTAACAATTCCTTTTCCACGGTAGAGTAATTCCTCTGGTGTCTATTGAACTTCCGAGAGAAATATGCTACCGGGTGCTCCACTCCATCCCCCGCTTGCTGCAATAGGACTGCTCCTGCCGCCTCATCGCTGGCGTCCGTGGCCAAGGAGAAGGGGGTTAACAGATCGGGCGCTTTTAACACAGGGTCATGGCACAATATGGCTTTTAACTTTTCAAAGGCATTCTGACAAGAATGACCCCACTCAAATTTTTCCTCCTTCTGCAGTAATTTTGTAAGGGGGAGCGCAATGTCCGTGAAATTTTTACAGAATTTCCGATAGTATCCCACCATGCCCAGAAACCTCCTCAGGGCCCTTTTATTGTAGGGTACAGGGACCTCGGAAATAGCCCGGACCTTCGCCTGCACAGGGGCCAAATGCCCGTCTCCCACCACATACCCCAGATAGGTGATCGTGGCATGACCAAACTCACTCTTGGCGAGGTTTACTGTAAGGTGGGCTGCCAACATTCGGGTAAACAAACTTTCTACAGCCCCCAGATGCTCCTCCCAGGTGTCATTCCAAACTACCACATCGTCAAGATAAGCCTTGGTGTGGGTTAACCCCTTTATCACAGCGTCTATCATCCGCTGAAATGTCCCTAGGGCATTTTTCATCCCATACGGCATAACGTTGTACTCGTACAACCCGGACGGGGTGACAAAGGCTGAAATCTCTCGAGCCCTATCCGTTAACGGAACGTACCAGTACCCCTTTAACAAGTCAATTTTTGTGATGTACCTTGCCTTCCCCAGTTGATCAATGCAATCATCCACCCGGGGAAGAGGGTAAGCATCGGTCTGGGTAACCACGTTGACCTTCCGGTAATCGGTACAGAATCTTATGGTCCCATCCGGCTTTGGGACAACCACGCAAGGAGAAGCCCATGCGGAAGAGGATTCGCGGATTATCCCAGCAGCTAGCCTATGTTCTATCTCCTTCTCTACTAGCTGGCTCTTTTCAGGATTCATCCGATAAGGGGCTTGTTTAATAGGTTGGGTTGAGGTAACTATCATATCATGTTGCGTCCCACTACACCTTCGGGGAACATCTGGGCATAAGTCTGCGTGCCGGTTAACGAGCTGTATTACCTGCTCCCGCTGTTCAGGCTTTAAGTGGCCAACTTTATCCACAAGGTTCGCCAATACGATAGAGTTCTCTAATCTGGTGGGGACTATACCTATCTTGTCAAACCGTTCTGGTCCCTCCTTACCATCCCCCTCTACCTCATCGGCTTTCATGTCCGCACCAACCACCGCGGGGGTGGGTTCATGATACCCTTTTATCATGTTCACGTGAACTAACTGGGTCGGCTTTCGCCAGTCGGGGGTTTCGATCACGTAATTCAGCGAGTCTATTTTCTTACGCACTGTATATGGTCCTTGAAACCTCGCCCCCAGGGGGTGGGTAGCTACCGGGAATAGGACCAAGACCCGGTCGCCCACGTGAAACTCTCGTTCTCTCGCTCTCCGGTTATACCACTGACCCATTTTTTCCTGGGAGGCTTTAAGGTTTTCTTTTGCTAAGGCGCATACTTTACACAGCCTTTTCCTTTGCAGCTCTTTCCTCAGCCTTTTCCTTTTTCTTTGCAGCTCTTTCCTCAGCCTTTTCCTTTTTCTTTGCAGCTCTTTCCTCAGCCTTTTCAGCTGCTTCTAGCTGCTTTAGCTGGAGCTCATGACCCCGTTTCATCTCTAATTCCTTTAGTTTGAACGCCTGCTCCCTTTCCTTTTCCTTTTCAGCCTGTTCCTCAGCCTTTTCCTTTGCAGCTGCTTCTAGCTGCTTTACTTTAAGATCATGGTCCAACCTTGCTTTCTCCAACTCTGCCTGATCTGTCCCACTCGCTAATCTCTTTTCGGGGATATTTTCCAAATCCTCAGCTGCAAACACCTTCTTCCCAACGTAATACTGTTGTATGACCCTTCGCACTTCCTGCTTTTTCATTGTTGGCTTCACCGCTGTGAGGTCTAACGCCTGCGCCACATTTATCAAGTCTGATTTTGTAGCCTTCCCTAGCGCCTCTACCGTCGGGTTTCTCGTAAATTCATCCACATCTATCTTTGCTGGTTTCCTGTCTGGCTACCTGCGTAACCAGATTTAAGTTTGGACTTACAGCCCGATTCACTGACCCTCCCCTTTGGTTTCAAATCCGGGACGAGAACCCCACTTGTTACGTAACCTCGTAACCAGGTAACTTACCAGCAAAGATAGCGGGATCAGCTGAGTCAGATGCTACTATTTTCAAACGTTTTATTCAAAAAGGGGCGCAAACGTATGGTTAATACAAAACATTCAGCTCATATACATCGTCAAAACTCAATCTAAAACACCGGTGTAATAATAATCAATCAGAAATAAGCTCTATAGTTGTCTAGGGGATAATACTGAGTCCAATTGAAATATAAAGAGTCACTCAGAAGTCTGCAGGCTTTTCCCTTTTGGGAACCGCTGGGGTTTCACGTTGTGGAGAGCGAGAGATGGTTGAGAAAGGATAAACACTTGCCCGTTGTCTTTACAGAGCAAATCCTTGGAATCAGGGGAGCAGGCTTCCCCGTTGTTAGTTAAAAGCAATCTTCCGATGGTTCCAGCCACAGATTCAAAAGTCGGAATCTAACGCACGTGGCTTCCTTCAAAATGGCTTCCCGCTCCCACGGGAATCGGTATCGTGCTTCCTTGGTGTCTCCTTGGTGCGTCTGAGGGTTGTCCCCCCCCTCAGACCCTCCATTATACTTCTTCACGGGATTGCAGGTGTCAATCAGGTTGCAGGTGATGCGATCTCTCTCTCAACCAGCCCACTTTGCCCGAGGGCTTTTCACGTGGTCTCCATGAGACAATAGTCAATGTCGCCTTTATTCTGCTTCTCGGGAGAACGTGGTCTTCCGCACGTCTCCCTCTCTCTCTCCCATTTCCTGTGTCTATTCAGCACATCTCTCCCCCTCTTGGGTCAGTTGACCCCCCCCTTGACTAGGGCTCTTGCGATTCTCACAAAGGAGGGGGCCGAGGTCATAACACTGTGCAAATGCAAATATAAACAAATAGCAATAAATAACAAGAACATGAGACAAAGAATCCTTGAAGAGATCATTGGTTATGGGAAACAACTCAAGGTGAGGCAAGTGAGTGCAGTTATCCTCTTTTATTCAAGAGCCTGATGGTTGAGGGGTAGTAACTGTTCCTGAACCTGCTGGTATGAGTCCTGAGGCTCTTGTACCTTTTACCTGATTGCAGCAGAGAGAAGACACTTTGGCCTGGGTGGGCATCCCTGATGATGGATGCTGCTTTCCTACGACAGTGTATCATGTGCTGTGCTCTGTTCGGGAGGGCTTTACCCACGATGTGTTGGACTGAATCTACTACCTTGTGTAGGATTTTCCGGGATTCTTCTGCTGGTTGTGAATGGAGTAACAGCTTCTTGCAGTCACTCCTATCTCACTTACCGTAGATTCCGGATTATAAGCCGCTACTTTTTTCCCACATTTTGAACAGCTTTGAACTCTGCGGCCTATAACCCAGAGCGGCTAATACATGGTTTTTTTTTCATGCCGCCTCGTAAACATTTTGCCTCGTAACAGTAGACCAATAAAATTGATGAGTAGTTCACAGAGGTCCAATGAAATTGTACGATAAATCAAGCGCACTTTCACAATTAAATTATTGTAAATCAGTCATTTGTACTCACCCTCATCAACATGGAAAATACTCGAAGCAAGACCCGAGCGCGTCAGACCCGATTAGACCCGATCGCAATGCGCAAGCGTCAGACCCGATTAGACCCGAGCGCATTGCGCAAGCGTCAGACCCGATTAGACCCGATCGCAATGCGCAAGCGTCAGACCCGATTAGACCCGATCGCAATGCGCAAGCGTCAGACCCGATTAGACCCGAGCGCATTGCGCAAGCGTCAGACCCGATTAGACCCGATCGCAATGCGCAAGCGTCAGACCCGATTAGACCCGATCGCAATGCGCAAGCGTCAGACCCGATTAGACCCGATCGCATTGCGCAAGCGTGTCAGACCCGATTAGACCCGATCGCATTGCGCAAGCGTGTCAGACCCGATTAGACCCGATCGCAATGCGCAAGCGTCAGACCCGATTAGACCCGATCGCATTGCGCAAGCATCAGACCCGATTAGACCCGATCGCATTGCGCAAGCGTGTCAGACCCGATTAGACCCGATCGCAATGCGCAAGCGTCAGACCCGATTAGACCCGATCGCATTGCGCAAGCGTGTCAGACCCGATTAGACCCGATCGCATTGCGCAAGCGTGTCAGACCCGATTAGACCCGATCGCAATGCGCAAGCGTCAGACCCGATTAGACCCGATCGCATTGCGCAAGCGTCAGACCCGATTAGACCCGATCGCATTGCGCAAGCGTGTCAGACCCGATTAGACCCGATCGCAATGCGCAAGCGTCAGACCCGATTAGACCCGATCGCATTGCGCAAGCGTCAGACCCGATCGAAAACGCTGCTTTTAAGTTAAAGTCGATCAATAACTTTTCCTGGTAGGCTGCAATATATATATTTTTACCAGTCGCTAGGAGATATTGGAATGTTGTTCGTGCTGTTCAGTAAAAAAGTATATGCAACGTAATTTGTGTTACCGATACGTATGTATATTTAAAAGTAGCGGTGCGGCCTAAAATCCGGTGCGGCCTTTACAATTAAAAAATTGATTTTATTTCTAAAATTAGAGCCTGCGGCTAATAATCAGGTGCGCTGTGTAGTCCGGAATCTACGGTACTTTACTGTTTCCAATCTGTTTTGAAACCTCACTTTTAAACTCGAGGTTTTTTTAATCAATATGGCTTAGTTTGGGTGTTTTTCATTCTATTCTTTTGCAACTGTAATAATTAATCTATTTGTGTTCTTGTTATGAGGGTTAAGTTTATTTTGGCTGTTATTTATTCTGGCCTGGAATACCGTTGACCTTGGAATTAATTAGGAGTCAATCTGCATGTTGATTTGGGAGGGTGATGCCATTAGGTGTAGCTGACAGCCTTCTTTTGGCTGGCCTTCAGAATTTGGGAGAGGGGGGTGTCTTTTTCTGGGAGCTGTTTTGGGATGTTAGCCAAATCTGTTGTTTGATTACCCTATTTCAAGGCTTATTGTTTTTTTTTAATGTTCATTTTACTAGTTATTACTTAATTTATCTATTAAATAGTATTAATAATGGGTCATGGTATTAACTTACTCAGTCTTAACATGAAAGGATTAAGTCATCCTGTGAAGCGGAATAAGATTTTTGCCTATATTAAAAAACTTAAGACCCTAATTTTTTTTTTACAAGAAACACATGTACATAATTGTGACAACTTACATCTTTTCAGTAGATAGAAAGTACTACATTGTCACTCCTCTTTCCAGGCTAAGTCTAGAGGAGTTTCTATTTTTATGGATAACACAGTTCCCTTTGTCCAACATAAAGTAGTGTCTGATACTAATGGGCATTTTGACATAGTGTCAGGAAAATTAGATAATAAATCTGTATGCTCCGAATACAGATGATCCAGGATTTTTAAAGCGTTTTTTTTTGTTGTTTCTGCCAGATTTGAGCCTTTACTTATTGGTAATGGGAGGAGATTTTAATTGTTGGTTAGATCCAGTTTTAGATAGGTCATCCTTTAAAACAGCGACACAATAAATCAGCTTTGTTTATTCAATTTTTTAAAATAAAATGCGGTATTGTTGATGTATGGTATTTCTTACATCCACTAGATAGGGAGTATTTGTTTTTTTCTCATGTCCATCATACATATTCCAGGATTGATTACTTTTTTATTGATAGTCAAATGATTCCTTTAGTTAGATCCTGTGAATACAAAGAAATTGCTGTTTCAGATCATGCTCTGGTGCTTTTATCTTTAAATCTTCCTCGTCTTCCTCAAATAAATAGATCTTGGTGTTTTAATTTAACTTTGTTATCTGATAAAGATTTCTTAAAATTTCTGCAGAGACAAATTATTCTTTTTTTTTGTAGAGAATACTTTGGAAGAGACTTCTAGTCTTATTAGTTGGGATGCCTTTAAGGCTTTTATTAGAGGTCAAATTGTTTCCTATACTGCATGTCAAGAAAAAAGCTAGTAAAGAGAGAATGGAGTTAGCTAGTCAGTTAAAACAATTAGACCAAAAATATGCTTTGGCTCCAGATCCTGCTTTATATAAAACGCGTGTTCAAATTCAAACTAAATATGATCTTCTTTTAACATATCCAATTGAAACTCAACTTTTAAAAGATAAAAGTCAATTTTAAATCCACGGAGACAAAACAGGTAAATTATTGGCTAACCAATTAAAAACCTTATTTATCTATCTATCTATTTATTTATTATTTCCCCCCCCCTTTTTTCTTTGCTCTCTTTTTTCTCTCTCTGTCCCTCTCACAATCACTCCTTGCCTGCTCTCCATCTCCCACTGGTGCTCCCCTCCCCCTTTCTTTCTCCCTTGTCTCCCATCCCATGGTCTCCATCCCTGTTCACCCTGTACACATCAGACTTCCAATATAACTCGGAGTCCTGCCATGTGCAGAAGTTCGCTGATGACACGGCCATAGTGGGGTGTGTCAGGAATGGACAGGAGGAAGAGTATAGGAAACTGATACAGGACTTTGTGATATGGTGCAACTCAAACTACCTGCGTCTCAATATCACCAAGACCAAGGAGATGGTGGTGGACTTTAGGAGATCTAGGCCTCATATGGAGCCAGTGATCATTAATGGAGAATGTGTGGAGCAGGTTAAGACCTACAAGTATCTGGGAGTACAGATAGACGAGAAGCTAGACTGGACTGCCAACACAGATGCCTTGTGCAGGAAGGCACAGAGTCGACTGTACTTCCTTAGAAGGTTGGCGTCATTCATTGTGTGTAGTGAGATGCTGAAGATGTTCTATAGGTCAGTTGTGGAGAGCGCCCTCTTCTTTGTGGTGGCGTGTTGGGGAGGTAGCATTAAGAAGAGGGACGCCTCACGTCTTAATAAGCTGGTAAGGAAGGCGGGCTCTGTCATGGGCAAAGTACTGGAGAGTATAACATCGGTAGCAGAGCGAAGGGCGCTAAGTAGGCTACGGTCAATTATGGAAAACCCTGAACATCCTCTACATAGCACCATCCAGAGACAGAGAAGCAGTTTCAGCGACAGATTGCTATTGATGCAATGCTCCTCAGACAGGATGAAGAGATCAATACTCCCCAATGCCATTTGACTTTACAATTCAACCGCCAGGAATAAGATATGTTAAAGTGCTGGGGTTAGGACTCAATGTATTTAAGTAAACTACTTAAGAACTTTTTAAAAGCTATTTATTAATGCTTTTTGAGAGGGTGATTTTAGATGCATATCATATTTTTACTGAGTTAAGTATTGTATGTAATTAGTTTTGCTACAATAAGTGTATGGGACATTGGAAAAAATGTTGAATTTCCCCATGGGGATGAATAAAGTATATATCTATCTGTCTATCTTCTTCCTTCTCCAGCTGTGTATCCCTTTTGCCAATCAACTTTCCAGCTCTTAGCTTCATCCCTCCCCCCCCCCCCACTTTCAAATCTCTTTACCATCTATTCTTTCAGTTAGTCCCGACGAAGGGTCTTGGCCCGAAACGTCGTCTGTATTTCTTCCTATAGATGCTGCCTGGCCTGCTGTGTTCCACCAGCATTTTGTGTGTGTTGTTTGAATTTCGAGCATCTGCAGATTTTCTCGTGCTTGCGCTTTTAAATTCACTACTGCGAAGCCACTTCCAGTGATGCCTACACTGAAGAAGTTTAAATCTTCTCTTCGACGGGAGTTTAGTGAAACCCTCTCTCACTGCTCCCCATTTATAATTTCTTCGGCCTTTCAACTTTTCGACCACATTTTGACCCAGACCCGTTACTACAGCCATATTCCTGGTTCCACGTTCCTTGGAACGTGTCTCCACCGCCAACTTACTCCAGATGGCTTCAGAATTTGTTTTCGAACCTCTCCATTTGGACCTTTTGAGGTTCCCAGGTACTCACATTTAATTGACTCTGCCTCCCGTTGTTTCTCCTGTCGAGCTCTGAGGGCGACACTCTCCGTCATGAGGAGGTACCTGGCGTCCCTATCACAGTCCCTTCCACGCCCTCGGGACTCTTGCTTCGCTGTTTGTAATGGACCGGCCCGTTATTCCATCCTCTGTCGGATCCATGCCTGCAGACGCCATTTCTTTGACTTTGTCATGTTAGGCAGGGATCATAAGATCTTCCATCTGCAGACCCCAGAGCCTGCTGACTCTGCCATTAGCAGGCATGAATTTCGGATTGTCGTCGATTTCACTGGCTCGACCAACCTCTTTATTGCTCTCTTTATTGCTAACTGTCGACGGGACATCAACTGTCTCAACTTCACCACATCTTGTTCCAATTCCAACCTCACTCCTTCCGAACTCTCTGCTCTCCACTCCCTCCGCACCAATCCCAACCTTACTGTAAAACCTGCTGGGGGTGCTGTTGTAGTCTGGTGTACTAACCTCTACCTTGCCGAGGCACAGCGACAACTCACTGATACCTCCTCTTATTTACCCCTCGATCATGACCCCACAAAGGAGCACCAGGCTATTGTCTCCCACACCATCACCAACCTTATCAGATTTGGGGATCTCCCATCCACTGCCACCAACCTCATAGTTCCCACACCCTGCACTTCCTGTTTCTACCTCCTATCCATGATCCACAAACCTGCCTGTACAGGTAGACCTATTGTCTCAACTTGCTCCTACCCCACCGAACTCAGTTCTGCATACCTCAACACTGTTTTATCCCCTCCCCCCTTGTTCCATCCCTTCCCACCTGTGTTTGTGACACCTTACGCTTTGAATTTTTTCAATGATTTTAAGTTCCCTGGCCCCCACTGCCTTATTTTCACCATGGATGTCGAGTCCTTATATACCTCCATCCCCCACCAGGAAGGTCTCAAAGCATCTTTTTGGATTCCAGACCTAACCAGTTCCCCTCTACCACCACTGTCCTCTGTCTAGCGGAATTAGTCCTTACTCTCAATAATTTCTCCTTTGGCTCCTCCCACTTCCTCCAAACCAAAGGTGTAGCCATGGGCACCCGTATGGGTCCCAGTTATGCCTGCCTTTTTGTTGGCTTTGTGGAACAGTCCATGTTCCAAGCCTACACTGATATCTGTCCCCCACTTCTCCTTCACTACATCGACGACTGCATTGGCGCTGCTTGCTGCACGCATGCTGAGCTCTTTGAATTCATTAACTTTGCCTCCAACTTTTACCTTGCCCTCAAATTTACCTGCTCCATTTCTGACACCTCCCTCCCCATTCTTGATCTTTCTGTGTCTATCTCTGGAGACAGCTTATCTACTGATGCTACTATAAGCCTACAGACTCTCACAGCTACCTGGACTATTCCTCTTCCCACCCTGTCTCTCGTAAAAATGCCATCCCCTTCTCGCAATTCCTCCGTCTCCACCTCATCTGCTCTCAAGATGAGGCTTTTCATTCCAAAATAAAGGAGATGTCTTCCTTTTTTAAAGAAAGGGGGTTCCCTTCCTTCACCATCAACTCTGCTCTCAAAGGCATCTGTCCCATTTCACACACATCTGCTTTCACCCCATCCTCCTGCCACCCCACTAGAGATAGGGTTCCCCTTGTCCTCACCTACCACCCCACCAGCCTCCAGGTCCAACATATAATTCTCTAACTTCTGCCACCTCCAACGGGATCCCACTACCAAGCACATCTTTCCCTCCCCCCCCCACCTTTCTGCTTTCGGCAGGGATTGCTCCCTATGCAACTCCCTTGTCCATTCGTCCCCCCCATCCCTTCCCACCGATCTCCCTCCTGGCACTTATCCTTGTAAACGGAACAAGTGTTACACCTGCCCTTACACTTCCTCCCTCACCACCATTCAGGGCCCCAGACAGTCCTTCCAGGTGAGGCGACACTTCACCTGTGAGTCGGCTGGTGTGGTATACTGCGTCCGGTGCTCCTGGTGCAGCCTTCTATATATTGGTGAGACGCGACGCAGACTGGGAGATCATTTAGCTAAACACCTACGCTCTGTCTGCCAGAGAAAGCAGGATCTCCCAGTGGCCACACATTTTAATTCCACGTCCCATTCCCATTCTGATATGTCAATCCATGGCCTCCTCTCCTGTCAAGATGAAGCCACACTCAGGTTGGAAGAACAACACTTATATTCCGTCTGGGTAGCCTTCAACCTGATGGCATGAACATTGATTTCTCTAACTTCCATTAATGCCCCCTCCCCTTCTTACCCCACACCCTATTTATTTATTTATCTATTATTTTCCCCTTTTTTCCTTTTCTCTCTTTTTTCTCTCTGTCCCTCTCACAATCACTCCTTGCCTGCTCTCCATCTCCCTCTGGTGCTCCCCTCCCCCTTTCTTTCTCCCTCAGCCTCCTGTCCCATGATCCTTTCCCTTCTCCAGCTCTGTATCCCTTTTGCCAGTCAACTTTCCAGCTCTTAGCTTTATCCCTCCCCCTCCTTTTTTCTCCTATCATTTTGGATTTCCCCCTCCCCCTTTCAAATCTCTTACTATCTCAGCTTTCAGTTAGTCTTGACGAAGGGCCTTGGCCCGAATCGTCAACTGTACTTCTTCCTATAGATGCTGTCTGGCCTGCTGCATTCCACCAGCATTTTGTGTGTGTCAATTAAAAATCTTTATAGTTAAACAGCAAATTAAAGAAATTTGTAAAGCCAATGGTGATAGGACAACTGACCATTTAGAAATAAACAATATTTTTAAAGAATTTTATTCTTAGCTTTATAGTTCTGACCCTGTCAAAGATAACACTGTAATGAATAATTTTTTAGATCAACTAAGTATTCCTACACTTTCTGTTGATAACTGAAAACAGTTGCTTCAACCAATTTCGTATGAGGAAGTTGCTGAGGCTGTACGTTCCTTGCACTCGGGGAAGGCTCCGGATCGGGATGGATTTTCTGCAGAATGTTATAAGGCTTTTTCCTCACTGTTTATACCTCATTCATGTGCAGTTTTTTTGGACTCCTTTAAGTTAGTTAGGTTGCCACAATCTTTTATGAAGCTTCTATTTCGCTTATTTTTAAAAAGAATAAGAACCCAACTGAATGCTCTTCATACTGACCAATTTCTTTACTAAATGTGGATACTAAAATCCTATCTCAAGTTCTGGCCCGTAGAATTGAAAATATTTTACCATCCATCATTTCTGATGATCAGACAGGATTTATCAAAAATCGATATTCCCACGTTAATATTTGTCATTTATTAAACATTATTTATTCCACTTCTAAGGAGATATCGGAATGTGTGATTTCTTTGGATGCTGAGAAGGCTTTTGATTGGGTTGAATGGAATTATTTATTTAAAACTTTCTAAATTTAATTTTGGACCCGATTTTATTCAGTAGATTAAATTGCTGTATCTATCTGCTTCTGCTAGGGTCCTTACTAATTTTCAGTATTCCAAACCTTTTAAACTTCAACGTGAAACTAGACAAGGTTGTGATTTAGCTTTAGAACCCTTAGCCATTGTTTTTCAAGAATCTAATGATATTACTGGTATTCGAAGGAGAGGGACTGTTCATAAAGTTTTGCTTTATGCTATAACCATATAACAATTACAGCATGGAAACAGGCCATCTCGGCCCTTGTAGTCCGTGCCGAACGCTTACTCTCACCTAATCCCACTGACCTGCACTCAGCCCATAACCCTCCATTCCTTTCCTGTCCATATACCTATCTGATTTTACTTCAAATGGCAATATCGAACCTGCCTCTACCACTTCTACTGGAAGCTCATTCCACACAGCTACCAGTCTCTGAGTAAAGAAGTTCCCCTTCGTGTTACCCCTGAACTTTTGCCTCTTAACTCTCAACTCATGTCCTCTTTTCTGAATCTCCCCTACTCTCAATGGAAAAAGTCTATCCAAGTCAACTCTATCTATCCCCCTCATAATTCTAAATACCTCCATCAAGTCCCCCCCTCAACCTTCTACGCTCCAAAGAATAAAGACCTAACTTGTTAAACCTTTCTCTGTAACGTAGGTGCTGAAACCCAGGTAACATTCTAGTAAATCTCCTCTGTACTCTCTCTATTTTGTTGACATCTTTCCTATAATTCCATGACCAGAACTGTACACAATACTCCAAATTTGGCCTTACCAATGCCTTGTACAATTTTAATATTACATCCCAACTCCTATACTCAATGCTGTGATTTATAAAGGCCAGCATACCAAAAGCTTTCTTCACTACCCTATCCACATGAGATTCCACCTTCTTTTAGCTTTTCTAATTTCTTTCTTAAGATTCTTTTTACATTCTTTATATTCCTCGAGCACCTCATTTACTCCATGCTGCCTATATTTATTGTAGATCTCTCTCTTTTTCCGAACCAAGTTTCCAATATCTCTTAAAAACCATGGCTCTCTCAAACTTTTAACCTTTTCTTTCAACCTAACAGGAACATAAAGATTCAGTACCCTCAAAATTTCACCTTTAAATGACCTCCATTTCTCTATTACATCCTTCCCATAAAACAAATTGTCTCAATACACTCCTTCTAAATCCTTTCGCATCTCCTCAAAGTTAGCCTTTCGCCAATCAAAAATCTCAACCCTGGGTCCATTCTGCTCTTTCTCCATAATTATATTGAAACTAATGGCATTGTGATCACTAGACCCGAAGTGTTCCCCAACACATACCTCCGTCACCTGACCTATTTCATTCCCTAACGGGAGATCCAACACTGCCCCTTCTCTAATTGGTACCTCTATGTATTGCTGCAAAAAACTATCCTGCACACATTTCACAAACTCCAAACCATCCATCCCTTTTACAGTATGGGCTTCCCAGTCTATGTGTGGAAAATTAAAATCTCCCACAATCACAACCCTGTGCTTACTACAAATATCTGCTATCTCCTTACAAATTGGCTCCTCCAATTCTCGCTCCCCATTAGGTGGTCTATAATACACCCCTATAAGTGTTACTACACCTTTCCCGTTCCTCAATTCCACACAAATGGTCTCCCAAGACGAACCCTCTAATCTATCCTGCCAGAGCACCGCTGTAATATTTTCTCTGACAAGCAATGCAACACCTCCCCCTCTTGTCCCTCCAATTCTATCACACCTGAAGCAACAAAATCTAGGAATATTTAGTTGCCAATCACACTGCTGCTGCAAACATGTTTCACTAATAGCTACAACATCATATTTCCAGGTATCAATCCATGCTCTAAGCTCATCCACCTTTCTTACAATGCTCCTAGCATTAAAATAAATGCATTTAAGAAATTCTCCACATCTTCCTCTCTGTTTTTCTCTAACGGTGCAAACAACTTCACTATCTTCTTTTACTTCCTTCTCCCATACATCTGTTCCTACATTCTGGTTACCCTCCCCCCCCCCCCGTATCTAGTTTAAATCCACTGGAGGCTCTCTAGCAAACCTACCTGCAAGAATATTTGTTCCCTTCCAGTTCAGATGTAAACCGTCCCGCAGGAACAGGTCCCATCTTCCCTGGAAAACTGCCCATTTATCAATAAATCTGAAGCCCTCCCTCCTGCACCATGTCTTCAGCCACGTGTTGATCTGCGCTATCTTACTATTTCTAAACCCACCTGCATGTGCCACTGGTATCAATCTTGAAATTACTATCCTGGAGGTACTGTCCTTTAACTTGGCGCCTTACTCCCTAAACTCACCTATCAGGACCTCCTCACTCTTCCTACCCACATCATTGGTCCCTACATGGACCACGACATCCGGCTGCTCACCCTCCCTCTTGAGAATACTGAGAACTCGATCTGAGATATCGCGGACCCTGGCACCAGGGAGGCAACAGACCATCCGGGATTCTCGATCTCTTCCACAGAACCTCCTATCTGTCCCCCTAACTACCGAATCCCCTATCACTACTGCTCTCCTCTTTTCCCTCCTTCCCTTCTGAGCTGAGGGTCCAGTCTCAGTGTCAGAGACGCAACCACTGCAACTTGTCCCTGGTAGGTCGTCCCCACCAACAGTATCCAAACCGGTATACTTATTGTTGATGGTAACGGCCACAGGGGTGCTCTGCTCATTCTGTCTAATCCCCTTCCCTCTCCTGACAGTCACCCAGCTACCTGTCTCCTGACTCTTAGGGGTGACTATCTCCCTGTAACTCCTCTTTATTTCTGCCTCTACCTCCCGAATGATCAGAAGTTCATCCAGCTCCAGCTCCAGCTCCCTAACACGGTTTGTCAGGAGCTGCAGCTGGATGCACCTTTTGCAGGTGTAGTCATCGGGGACAATTGTGCTCGCCTTGACTTCCCACATACTGCAAACGGAGCACTCGACTACCCTAACTGCTGCCTCCATTACCTACTCCTAAGCTAATTAGATTGGAGTAGAAGTGATGTGAAGTGAAGCTTGGAGTGAAGCTAGTCCTGAGCCTCTGCTCGCTTTTTAAATTCTCCCACTGATCTCAGAGGCCGACTTTCACGTGTTTGCGCAGTCATGGCCCCGTCCAAACCTCGCCTCTGTCTGTCCTTGCCGAAGCCTGATTGAGCCAAAACCATCCCACTCTGCCTCAGTCCACTCCGATGATGGCCGCTGTATATGGCAGTCTTTTTTAAAACCTTTGGCGCGCTACGTCACGTGCCTCCGCAGTCTCGCCTGTTTTCCCTGATCAGTTAAAAAAAACGGCTTCTCTCCAAGATGCCTTTACTTCTTCCCTCTTGGTCTCTTGCTTCGATTTACAAGCTGATAACCTATTGCTTTTTATATCTGATGTCGAGACTTCATTACCTCCTGTGCTTTCTCTACTTTCTTGTTTTATCCAGTTTTCAGGATACAAACTGAATTTACATAAGAGTGAATGCTTTCCTCTGAATTATTTTGTTATCAATTAATACTAACCTTCCTTTTAAAATTGTAAGAAATCAATTTACCTATTTGGGTGTAACAATTACCAAGAATTATAAATACCTATTTAATAAAAATTATCTTACTGAATTTTGTAAAAAAGGACACTGTCAAACTGGTCGCCTTTTTCGTTATCCTTGATTGGCTGAATCAACTCTATTAAAATTAACGTTTTACCTAAATTTATATACCTTTTTCAGGCATTACCTGTTTTCATTCCTAAATCTTTTTTTAATTCTCTGGATTCTAATATATCGTCTTATATATGGATAAACAAACATTCTTGACTAAATAAAGTTCATCTTTAAAAATCCAAGAAGAATGGAGGTTTAGCTTTACCAAATTTTAGGTTTTATTACTGGGCAGTCAATATACGGAATCTTATGTTTTGGACATATTAACCGTGAGGACTGTCCGGTATGGGTTTCTGTAGAAGCTAACTCTGTTAATAAATTTTCTATTATTTCTCTTCTCGGATCCTCACTCCCTTTAACTGAAAATTTGATAGTTAAACATACTTTGAGGATCTGGGTGCAATTTTGGAAATTCTTTGGTCTATTCAGATTTACTTTGTCTAGTCCCATTTGTTTTAACTATTTTTTAAAACCTTAATGACAGATTCAGTTTTTAAAGAATGGGTTAGATTGGGTATTAAATGCTTCCAGGATTCGTTTGTTGGAGGAAGTCTTCTTTTGTTTGAGCAAATGTCAGCTAAATATAATTTACCCAAAACTCATTTTTTCTGTTATTTGCAAATTAGAGACTTTCTGCATTCTCAACTATATACATTTCCATTAAATTCTGATAAGGACTTATTAGATGTAATTTTTAATTTGAAACCTTTTTATAATGGTTCAATATCCAATATTTATGATAGGTTGCTAGGAATGAGAAATGCTCCTATGGACAAAATTAAAAATCTTTGGGAACAAGATTTACAGACTTCAATTTCTGAGGAAACTTGGAATTAAATTTTTAAATTGGTTAACTCTTCATTGTTATGTGCCCGTCATTCCATCTTACAATTTAAAGTGATTCATAGAGTTCACATGTCTAAAGATAAGCTATCTCGTTTTTATTCGGATTTATCTCCGAATAAAATGATAGATGTAATAATGGAGAAGCTTCATTAATTCACATGTTTTGGACGTGTCCGAGCCTTGAAAGATACTGGAAGGAAGTATTCCAAACTTTCCCGGTACTTTTCAAGGTAAATTTTAAGCCTAACTCTTTGACCGCATTATTTGGTATTGTTGGAGGAAAAGACATTATTTTGGAGACACCTAATTTGCATATTTTGGCTTTTACTTCTCGTATAGCTAGGAGGGTGCTCTTGCTTAAATGGAAGGATGCTGTTGCACCTACTCATGCTCAATGGTTATGGGATGTTATGTCATGCTTAAACTGAACAACGGACTTTCTCTAAATTTTTGAATTTAGCCAAGACATTTGTGGGGACCATTTTTGAGTTATTTTCAAAACCTTTTATTTGTTTTTTGACTTATACAGAGGCATGCAAAAGTTTGGGCACCCTTGGTCAAGATTTCTGTTACTGTGAAAAGCTAAGTGAGTAGAAGATGAACTGATCTCCAAAAGTCATATTTTAAAGATGAAACATTCTTTTCAACATTTTAAGCAAGATTAGTGTATTATTTTTGTCCTGTACAATTTTAGAGTGAAAAAAAGGAAAGGTGCATCATGCAAAATTTCAGGCACCCCAAGAGATCTGAGCTCTCAGATAACTTTTGCCAAGGTCTCAGACCTTAATTAGCTTGTTAGGGCTATGGCTTGTCACAGTCATCGCTAGGAAAGGCCAGGTGATGCAAATTTCAAAGCTTTATAAATACCCTGACTCCTTAAATCTTGTCCCAACAATCAGCAGCTATGGGCTCCTCTAAGTAGCTGCCTAGCACTCTGAAAATTAAAATAAATGATGCCCACAAGACAGGAGAAGGCTATAAGAAGATAGCGAAGCGTTTTCAGGTAGCTATTTCCTCAGTTCATAATGTAATTAAGAAATGGCAGTTAACAGGAACGGTGGAGGTCAAGTTGAGGTTTGGAAGACCAAGAAAACTTTCCGAGAGAACTGCTCATAGGATTGTTAGAAAGGCAATTCAAAACCCCTGTTTGACTGCTGTTATGCCCGCTGCCCCCTCCTTTGTGAGAATCGCAAGGGCCCTAGTGGGTTGGGTCAGAGGACCTAGGAAATGGGAGAGAGACGTGCAGGATGCCTCGTTCCCCGGTGATGCGAAATAATGCGACATTGGCCATTGTCTCTTGGAGACACATTTGTGGATTGGGGACTATGCTACGTGCAAGCCCTCGGGCAAAGTGGGCTGGTTAAGAGAGAGATTGCATCACCCCCAACCTGATTGACATCTACTACCCTGCGAGTCAAGATAAAAGAGGGGCTGTAGAGACGGCCCCTGAGACGCACCAGAAGAAACGCTAGCGATCCCATAATAGCGGGAAGCCATTTGAAGAAAGCCACGTGCGTTCGGTTCCCTTGCCTGGGGGGACCGGTGGCTAGTACCACGGAAAACGATTTTTGAACTAACAACGGGGAACCAACTCCCCCGACTCAACGGATCGGCCTCATAAAAGACACGGGCAAGTTTAAGACTGTCTCTCTCTACAACCCAAGAAAGCTGCATCTTTAATGACAATTGACTTTTATTGGTTCAATGGACAATACAGTATCCCCTAGACAAACGATAGTTATTTCTTATTGATGATTATGATTATACCCGCGCTTTTAGATTGAGTATTGACGACATATATTATCTGAATGTTTGTATTAATCTTATTTTTGTGCCCCTTTATAAATAAAGACTTTTAAAAATAGTACCATCAGACTTCAATGGACCTCTCTATCTTTGCTGGTAAGTGACCCAGTTACGGGGTACGTAACACTACAAAAGTCCTTCTGGAATATTTAGCAGACTCTGGAGTGGTGGTGCACTGTTCTACTGTGAAGTGACACCTTCACAAATATAACCTTCATGGAAGAGTCATCAGAAGAAAACCTTTCCTGCATCCTCACCACAAAATCCAGCATCAGAAGTTTGCAAAGGAACAGCTAAACAAGCCTGATGCATTTTGGAAACAAGACCTGTGGACTGATGAAGTTAAAATAGAACCTTTTGGCCAAAATGAGCAAAGGTATGTTGGGAGAAAAGAGGGTGCAGAATTTCATGAAAAGAATGCCTCTCCAACTGTTAAGCACGGGGTGGATCAATTATGCTTTGGGCTTGTGTTGCAGCCAGTGGCACGGGGAACACTTCACTGGTAGAGGGAAGAATGAATTCAATTAAATACCAGCAAATTCTGGAAGCAAACATCATACCATCTGTAAAGAAGCTGAAGATGAAAAGAGGATGGCTTCTACAACAGGATAGTGATCCTAAACACACCTCAAAATCCACAATGGACTACCTCAAGAGGCGCAGGCTGAAGGTTTTTCCATGGCCCTCATGGTCCCCCGACCTAAACATCATTGAAAATCTGTCGATAGACCTCATAACAGCAGTGCCTGCAAGACGGCCCAAGAATCTCACAGAACTAGAAGCCTTTTTGCAAGGAAGAATGGGCGAAAATCCCCCAAACAAGATTGAAAGACTCTTAGCTGGCTACAGAAAGCGTTAACAAGCTGTGATACTTGCCAAAGCAGGTGTTACTAAGTACTGACCATACAGGGTGCCCAAACTTTTGCTTCGTGCCCTTTTCCTTTATTGGTATTTTGGAACTGTAAAAGATGGAAATAAAGTAATCTTGCTTAAAATATTAAATAAATGTGTAATCTTTAACTTTTGGAAATCAGATAATCTCTTACTCACTTAGCTATTCACAATAACAGAAATTTTGAAACTTTTGCATGTCACTGTATATCTTCCTGTACTCTGTATTCCTCTATGCAGAAGCTAATAAAAATATTGAAAGAGGATTTTCTGTTCAAAGGCATTGGTGTTTCCATACCTAGGCGTGATGCAGTCAGTTTTCTGTACTACACATCTGTAGAAGTTACTATAGATCTTGAAGAATTGTAGGGCTGGCGGGAATTGTAGAAGTAGCGATGCGACCGGAAATAAGAGTAAAATTAATTGGAAGCCATTGAGATTTTTGTGATGATGAGTGTGAGGGAATCAGATGTGACTGAGAGCACAGGCTGTAGATATTTGATTAAACTGGTGTTTATAGAAAGAGGAATCAAAGGGACTGAACTGAATGGCATTAAAATACTTGTCTAGAATTTAAAGGCACAATGAGGCTTATTAAGAGATGGATTGAAACAGACAGAGTTGAATGTTGTTAAGGAGGTGCTTGTAGTGATACAAATCTGCTGCTAAAGTTTCAAGTAGTCTGTTTCATTCTCAGGCCTCGCCCACACTAGACCGGATAAATCTGTAACCGAAGCTTTTTCTGTCTGACGAAGGGTCTCGGCCCGAAACGTCGGCAGTGCTTCTTCCTAGAGATGCTGCCTGGCCTGCTGCGTTTCACCAGCATTTTGTATGTATCACTTGAATTTCCAGCATCTGCAAATTTCCTCGTGTTTCCGAAGCTTTTTCTCTTCGTTTTGACCCTCCGTCCACACTGAAACAGCGTTTTCCTCCCCTGAAAATGGAGCTTTTCTAAAACACTCTCCAGAGTGTGTAAATCTGAAAATGCCGGCTGAGTGGTGTAGTGTGTACGGGGTAATCAGAGCTTTTTAAAAATGCTGTCATGATGTGCTGAAGCAGATGGTGGCAGCAACGTGGCATTTCATTGTTTTCTTGAACTAAGAGGAGGAAACGGAAATAGTATACCCTTTCTTCTTCACTTGTTTTCTGTAGCTGTATCCTGCGCGCGTGTCCAGTAGGAGGAGATTCGCCCAAATACCCGTTTTAATGTAGAGGGAGATATTTTCAGAAATGCCTGGTGTGGATGCCTATTGTTTTTTCGCAGCACCGCCATTTTCAAAATTCACCGGCTCAGTGTGGATTTAGCCTCAGGCACATACCAGAGAGAAATGAAATCAGGAGATTCGGACTGAGACGAAAGACTCAGTTCCGATCTTCCTGATAATCACATCAAAGGATTTTATACAGTACATAGAATATAGGGTATAGCACAGGCCCTTTGGCCCAGTATGTCTGTGCTGAACACGATGTAAAATTAAACTAATCCCTTCTGGCTGCATAAGATCCATACCAACAAACAGCCCCCCCCCCCCTACATATTCATTTCTTTGTCTAAAAGCCCCTTAAGCACCATTGTTGTATCTGCTCGTACCTCCTCCCCTGGCAGCCCATTGCAGATACCCACCACTTCCTGGAAGTTTAAAAAAAACTTGCCCTGCACATCTCCTGTCACTTGAGGGTGAAGGTGCAACATCGTATACGTATTCTGTCCAACCTGATGGCATGAATATCAATTTCTCGTTCTGGTTTAAAAAAAAAATTCTGTCCTTCTCCGCTCTTCTATTTCCCACACTGGTCTTTACCTCTTCTCACCTGCCTATCACTACCCCTGGGTCCTCTCCTCATTCCCTTTCTTGTACAGACCACTAACCTCTCCTATCAGATTCCTTCTTCTCTAGCCCCTTACCTTTCTCATCCTCCTGGCTTCACCCTATCACCTTCTCGATAGCCTCCTTCCCCTCCCCCACCTTTTTATTCTGGCATCTTCCCACTTCCTTCTCAGTCCTGAAGAAGGGTCTCGGCCTGAGCTGTTGACTGTTTATTCATTTCCATAAATGCTACTTGACCTGCTGAGTTCCTCCAGCATTTTGTGTGTGTATGTGTTGCTTAGGTCTCCCCTCAACTTCTGATGCCCCAGAATAAGCAAAGTTGTCCAGCTTCTCCTTATATCTAATACCCTCTAATCGAGACACATCCCACTGACTTTCTTGCACTTTTTCCAAAGACTCCACATCCTTCCTGTGTTGGGATGCTGAACTGCATAAAAAACTCTAAATATGACCTAACCAAAATGTTATACAGCTGCAACATGACTTCCTGACGCTTCTACTCAAAACCGCAACTGATGAAGGCAAGCATACCATATGCCTTTTTTACCACTTCATTTGCTTGACTTACACTCCCAGATCCCTCTCTACATCAGTGCTGTTTAGGGCCCTGTCATTAACTGAATACTTTCTCCTTACATTTGACCTCTCAAAGTACATAATTTCACACTTGTTTGGATTAAGTTCCATCTATTATTTCTCATCAATGTCTGTCTAATCTATACTCTGCCATAATCTTTGACAACCTTTTTCATTGTTTGCCATTTTTTTCCTGTAATCTGCAAATTTACTTACTAGAGCCCATTACCTTTACTGGGCCACTGCCAGCAGGTGTTCTTTGGCTGCCTTATCAGCCCTGTGGATTCTGCAAACTTGTAGCTTTTATTACCCTGGGAGAGCATTCTTGTGTTAATGAATAGTAGGGACCTTGGAAGTACTGAAGACAACAACAGCTGTCTGCATCCACTGAGCAATTCTGTTATACAAATCCAGTGGCCTTCTAACACAGATATAATCTTCCATTGTGTCTTCTAGGCAAAGATTCTTCTCTCCCGGGGTTGACATTCCTGTAGCTCTTTTTTTAAAGGGTGAGGTTGCTAGCCCCATGTTGAACCTTCTCCTATCACAGCCGGGCTTGCGACTGTCCAGGGAGGAGTTTACTAACCAACCCAACTTCATTTTCATCCAAGTCACTATTATATATCAACCGATGTCACAACACTGATCCTGTCGGGACATGACTGGTCACAGATATCCAGTCAGAATAACAGCCTTCTCTCCCAGGGTTACCATGTGGACCTTGTAAATAGACAGCATCTACTGCCCTACAACAATCACCTTTGACAATGTAGAGACAAGGGAGGTTCTGGGCTAGAGTTGGATGTCTTTGGCATAAATCTGAGACCTATGCTTTTCTGTGTGCATGTGCTATTACAGGTCAGGATCAGGTTTATTATCACTGACATGTGTTGTGAAATTTGATGTTTTGCAGCTTCATTACAGTGCAATACATAAAATTCCATATAACCATATAACAATCACAGCATGGAAACAGGCCATTCCGGCCCTCCTAGTCCGTGCCGAACTCTTAATCTCACCTAGTCCCACCTACCCGCACTCAGCCCCTAACCCTCCACTCCTCTCCTGTCCATATACCTATCCAATTTTACCTTAAATGACACAACTGAACTGGCCTCTACTACTTCTACAGGAAGCTCATTCCACACAGCTATCACTCTCTGAGTAAAGAAATACCCCCTGGTGTTTTCCTTAAACTTTTGCCCCCTAACTCTCAAATCATGTCCTCTCGTTTGAATCTCCCCTACTCTCAATGGAAACAGCCTATTCACGTCAACTCTATCTATCCCTCTCAACATTTTAAATACCTCGATCAAATCCCCCCTCAACCTTCTATGCTCCAATGAATAGAGACCTAACTTGTTCAACCTTTCTCTGTAACTTAAGTGCTGAAACCCAGGTAACATCCTAGTAAATCGTCTCTGCACTCTCTCTAATTTATTGATATCTTTCCTATAATTCGGTGACCAGAACTGTACACAATATTCCAAATTTGGCCTTACCAATGCCTTGTACAATTTTAACATTACATCCCAACTTCTGTACTCAATGCTCTGATTTATAAAGGCCAGCGTTCCAAAAGCCTTCTTCACCACCCTATCCACATGAGACTCCACCTTCAGGGAACTATGCACTGTTATTCCTAGATCTCTCTGTTCCACTGCATTCCTCAATGCCCTACCATTTACCCTGTATGTTCTATTTGGATTATTCCTGCCAAAATGTAGAACCTCACACTTCTCAGCATTAAACTCCATCTGCCAACGTTCAGCCCATTCTTCTAACCGGCATAAATCTCCCTGCAAGCTTTGAAAACCCACCTCATTATCCACACCACCTCCTACCTTAGTATCATCAGCATACTTACTAATCCAATTTACCACCCCATCATCCAGATCATTTATGTATATTACAAACAACATTGGGCCCAAAACAGATCCCTGAGGCACCCCGCTAGTCACCGGCCTCCATCCCGATAAACAATTATCCACCACTACTCTCTGGCATCTCCCATCTAGCTACTGTTGAATCCATTTTATTACTCCAGCATTAATACCTAACGACTGAACCTTCTTAACTAACCTTCCATGTGGAACTTTGTCAAAGGCCTTGCTGAAGTCCATATAGACTACATCCACTGCCTTACCCTCGTCAACATTCCTCGTAACTTCTTCAAAAAATTCAATAAGGTTTGTCAAATATGACCTTCCACGCACAAATCCATGCTGGCTACTCCTAATCAGACCCTGTCTATCCAGATAATTATAAATACTATCTCTAAGAATACTTTCCATTAATTTACCCACCACTGGTGTCAAACCGACAGGTCTATAATTGCCAGGCTTACTTCTAGAACCCTTTTTAAACAATGGAACCACATGAGCAATACGCCAATCCTCCGGCACAATCCCCGTTTCTAATGACATCTGAAAGATCTCCGTCAGAGCTCCTGCTATCTCTACACAAACTTCCCTCAAGGTCCTGGGGAATATCCTGTCAGGACTCGGAGATTTATCCACTTTTAAATTTCTTAAAAGCGCCAGTACTTCCACCTCTTTAATTGTCATAGGTTCCATAACTTCCTTACTTGTTTCCCACACCTTACACAATTCAATATCCTTCTCCTTAGTGAATACCAAAGAGAAGAAATCGTTCAAAATCTCTCCCATCTCCCTCGGCTCCACACATAGCTGACCACCCTGATTCTCTAAGGGACCAATTTTATCCCTCACTATCTTCTTGCTTTTAATATAACTGTAGAAACCTTTCGGATTTACTTCCACCTTATTTGCCAAACCAAACTCGTAACTTCTTTTAGCTTTTCTAATCTCTTTCTAAGATTCCTTTTACATTCTTTATATTCCTCGAGCAATTCCTTTACTCCATGCTGCCTATATCTATTGTAGACATCCCTCTTTTTCCGAACCAAGTTTCTAATATCCCTTGAAAACCATGGCGCTTTCAAACCTTTAACCTTTCCTTTCAACCTAACAGGAACATAAAGATTCTGTACCCTCATAATTTCACCCTTAAATGACCTCCATTTCCCTATTACATCCTTCCCATAAAACAACTTGACCCAATCCACTCTCTAAATCCCTGCGCATCTCCTCAAAGTTAGCCTTTCTCCAATCAAAAATCTCAACTCTAGGTCCAGTCCTGTCCTTCTCCATAATTATATTGAAGCTAATGCTATTGTGATCACTGGACCCGAAGTGCTCCCCAACACATACATCTGTCAGCTGACCTATCGCATTCCCTAACAGGAGATCCAACACTGCCCCATCTCTAGTCGGTACTTCTATGTATTGTTGCAAAAAACTATCCTGCACACATTTCACAAACTCTAAACCATCCAGCCCTTTTACAGAATGAGCTTCCCAATCTATGTGTGGAAAATTAAAATCTCCCACAATCACCACCTTGTGTTTGTAATTTGTAAATTCATTGTAGTTTGTAATAAGAATATATAAAAAATAACTATTGCCAAAAGAGAGATGGTGTTGATAGGTTCATGGACCTTTCAGAATCAGAATCATGGCATAGGTCATGAAATTTGTTAATTTTGTGGCAGCAGTACAATGCACTACATGAAAATATAGGAGAAAAAAAACTAAATTACAGTAACTATATATTAGATAATTATGTTAAGTAAGTAGTCCAAAATCAAATAAAATTGTAGCGGTAGAGATAGTATTCATGGGTTCAATGTCCATTTATAAATCAGATGGCAGAGGGGAAGAAGCTGTTCCTGAATCGTGTGTGTGTGTGTTTATATGTGTCTGTGTAGAAGCATCTCTCTCTCCCTCTCCCTCTCCCCCTCCCCCTCCCCCTCCCTCTCCCTCTCTCTTTTTCCTTCTTTCTCTTTTCAGGCTCCTGTACTCCTACCTGATGGTAACAATGAGAATAAGGCGTGTCCTGGCTGAAGAGCATCCTTAATAAAGGATGTCTTGGATACTATGGAGGCTAGTGCCTGTGATAGAACTGTCTTAAGTTTACAACTCTGCAGTTTACTTTAATACTGTGTAGTAGCCCCCTCCCCCCTCCCAGACAGTGATGAAGCCAGCCAGGATGCTCTCCACGATACATTTTAGAATTTTACATGTACAATTTTATGACTGTTCTGGATGACATAACAAATATCCTGAAACTCCCAATGAAATATATCCTCTGTCTTGCCTTCTTTATAGCTGCATCAATATGTTGGGACCAGGTTAGGTCCTCAGAGGTACTGACACCCAGGATTTTTCTGAAATCTGATTCACTGTAGTAGGGTTAGCATGTTACACTAAGGCAAGCCTTGCACTCTCTTACTCATTCCAGGATTATCAGGGATACTTGTTATTATCCGTGTTAGAAGGCCGCTGGATTTGTATAACAGAATTGCTCAGTGAATGCAGAGTGCTGTTGTCTTCTTCAGTACTTCCAAGGTCCCTACTATTAATTGGAGGCGGATACGATAGGGTCTTTTAAGAGACTCTTGGACAGGTACATGGAGCTTAGAAAAATAGAGGGCTATGGATAATCCTAGGTAATTTCTAAAGTAAGTACATGTTCGGCACAGCATTGTGGACCGAAGGACCTGTATTGTGCTATAGGTTTTCTATGTTTCCATTAACACAAGAGCTTCTGCAAATGGTGGAAATCCAGACTAACACACAAACTACTGAAGGTACTCAGCCGGTCAGGCAGCATCTATATGGAGCAGGGGTTCCCAACCTTTTTTATGACATGGATCCTTACCATTAACCGAGAGAGCTGTGAACCCCAGGTTGAAAACCCCTGATGGAGAGGAATTAAAAAGTCAATGTTTTGGGACGAGACCCTTCATCAGGTCCCTTCTATTCATCAGTGTCTTAACCTTATTAGTTCTCCCAAAACACTTTTTCTCATATTTTACAGGATGAATCCCATTTTGCTATTCCTTTGTCTGTCATATCAACTCATCAGTGTTTCCATCGCCAGAAGCTCAAGTTTAAGTTCAATTGTCATTCAACCATATGCATGTATACAGCTGAATGAAACAGCATTCCTCTGGGGCCAAGTGCAAAACAGTACCAATAGTCACACATAGCACATATAGTTACAATAGCAGAAAAATATACTGTCAGCCTGTCCTCTTTGGTCACGCCATTATAAATGTTACATTTATACAATACATTGCTGATACTATATTTGGAATATTGTGTTCAATTTTGGTTATCCTATTATAAGAAAGGTGCCAATAATCTGTATAAGGGTGCAAAAAAGATGCTGGGATTTGTGGGACTGGCTGTGGAAAGAGGCTGACCAAGAGACTATTCACTGTTGTGCAGGGTAATGAGGAGGAATTTATTACGGGTGTGTCAGAATCTGGTTTATTATCACCAGCATGTATCATGAAATTTGTTAACTTTGTGACAGCAGTACAATGAATATGTGGTAAATAAACAAAATAAACCTGAATTACAGTAAGTGATTATATATATATGTATATATATATATATATACATATATACATATATATATACATATATATATATATATACATATACATATATATATATATATATATATATAAATAAAATTGTTAAATTAAGGTAAGTAGTGCAAAAAACATAAATTTTTAAAGAATTAGTGAGGTAATATTCATGGGTTCAATGCCCATTCAGAAATCAGGTGGCAGAGGGGAAGAAGCTGTTTTTGGATCACTGAGTGTTTGCCTTCAGGATTCTATAACTCCTTCCTGATAGTAGCAATGAGAAAAGGGGCATATTCTGGGTGGTGGGAAGCCACTTTTCTGAGGCACCATTCCTTGGATACTATGGAGGTTAGTACTCGTGATGGAGTTGACTAATTTTAAAACTCTGCAGCTTGCGACAATCCTGTGGAGCAGCAACCCCTCCCTCCCCCATACTACACAGTATAGGATCACAAGGGGCATAGAGAGCATGAATGTATACAACACACACAAAGTGCTGGTGGGACACAGCAGGCCAGGCAGCATCTGTAAGGAGAAGCACTGTGGACGTTTTGGGCCGAGACCCTGAATCTATACAGTTGTTTTCTCGGAGATGGGGAAACGATTACTAGAGGGAACATGTTTCAGCTGAGAGGAGAAAGTTTTAATTGGTCATCCGGAGGGCAGACTTATATGGAACAATCTGCCAGAGGAAGTGGTTGAGGCAAGTACAATAACAATATTAGACACCAGTAAGGAAAGGTTTAGAAGGATATGAGTCAAAAATGGGCAAATAGGACTACCTTAAAAGGATATCTTGGCTGGCATGACCAATTGGGCTGAAGGGCTTGCTTGAGAAGAGAAGGGGTAAAGAGGGGAATTAGAATGGGAATAGAAAAAGTAAGAAAGGAAGGGAGGTAAAAATTACTGGGTTAGAGAAATCAATGTTTTAAGGGAACTTTGTTAGTGGATTTTCAGGGGAAGCATTTTGTTGAACAATGAGACTCTGTAGTATGAGATCTTCCTCTGTTCTTTGCATTGCAGATAGTGAGATGCGTACAGTATCAACGTAGGATCCGGAGGAACCGTCTCTCTAAGGACCAGCTCAGGAAGATTCCAGTCCATAAATTCAGCAAAGGTAGGGACACTGTCTGAAATGGCATTCCTCAGAATGGAGAAATACAATAGAGGAAACAGCTTAGTAACTGATCAGAGGAGAGGAACTTGTGCTTGTTTCATTTATGAATGAGGAAACACATCTTTATTAATCCCAGACATAATGACCATGACCTTTGTAAGGAAGGGCAAGACGACCTTGGAGCCAGAATGGTGGAGGGTGTGGCCGATTGATCTATGGCCCCTTTCCACCCTGAAGATTCCTTTTCTTTTTGCTCACTCTGGCTTTGGGCCTGTCTCCATGGAGCTGGTCAATTCGTACATTACAGTGCAAGAGTTGCGTATCCCAGCACAATTCTGTTAACGTCAGTACTGTGTGTACGTGTGTTAGATCATGGCTAGTTTGCTTAGTCGGTATCCAAGCCCGCATCATTTTCAGAGAAGAAAAATCTTAAAATGGATGAAAGTTGAAGGTCTTGTTTGTAAATCTGTTTGCTTGATTCCACTTGAGCACCTTCTTGTGATCGTCCAGTTAATCTTAATAAACCATACAGAATCAGTATAAGAATGGGCTACTCAGTTGTTCCCCAGACTTTGGTTTTAAATGCCACTGAACATTTAAAAGGCTGATCAAATCATTTTAAAGGTGTTGCATAAGACTGGGCAGTGTAAGCCTCCTGGAAGAGGTTACAGATTGTGTATACTACTCTCTAGCAGGTCCACTTGCAGTCCCCATGCCCTTGTGTTAGAATAAATGAGCTATGTGCCTCTATAATACTGTAACACTTCGACAACATTCTACCCACATCCAGCCACATCTATCTCCAGTGGGTCACCCACCTTTCTTGCAGGTGGGAAAGATTCCACTAATGACTAGCATCTCTTAAGTTCAAGGGGATATTTGGTGCCAGCCTCCCCAGAGCATGTTGAAGCTAAATCCGCTGGTACTTTAGAAGGCCATAATTAGACCAGGATAGATGTTCACTCCTAGGAGCTTGAAGCTCTCAAACCTCTCAACCTCAACAATGTTGATGTAGACAGGAGCGTGTCATCCCTATCCTCCCTGAAGTCAAAAGACCCAACTCCTTTGTTTGCTGACAGTAAGGGAAAGATTCAGAGGCAACTTGAGAAGGAATTGGGTGGCTGAATCCTGGAAGTGAGCGATGAAGGCAAAGGCTTTCACAACATTTAAATACTTGGGTAAAACATGAATTGCTGTGATATAGAAGGCAACAGGTCAAATGCTACAAAAAAAGATATACTTGATGGTCCACATGTACAGGCTGGGTTGTGAGCTGTGAGGCCAGTTCCTGCACTCAGTGTGGAATTTCTGCAGATAGACTGCAGGCTGGCGGCAGAACTAAGTCCTTGTCCTCTGATTCATTGTTTCTTCTCAAGCCTCGGCTTTGTGCTTTATGCCTTTCCAAAATCATGTCACCATTGACGAATATCGTGATACCATTTTGCAACTCAAGTTCAAGTTTGTTGTCAAGGGTACACATACCCAAGTCATAAATGGCGTGAAAAGTTAGAATTGGCTTATTACTGTCACATGTAGCAAGGTACAGTGAAAAGTTTGTCTTGTATACTTTAATACAGACATTTGAGATATTGCAAGGTAAAACGAAAACAGAATGCAGAACAAAGTGTAACAACTACAGAGAAAGCACACTGTGTGTGGACAATAAGGTGAAATATCATAAAGTAGATCGTGAGGCCAAGAATCCATCTTATTGTACTAGGGAACATTAAATATCAGTGGGCATTTAATGAAGCTAATCTCATGTGTATCTCAGAGACCTGGCTTGATGGTATGGCTGCGAACTCAGAACTTTTTCTGGATGGTTTTGGAGTACCACTTTGATTAGACTGTGATTATGACAAAAGCGGTAAAAATCACAGAGGTGGTTTATGTGTACATATAGAGGAAGCTTGGCGCAAAACTGTAAAAGTCAGAGAGACACACTGCTCACCAGATGTTGCACTGCTGGCCACTACTTTTAGACCAAGAATAGAGAATTTGGCCAGCTGAATTGTGTTATGGTTTATATTCCACCTTCCGCAAAACCGTTCGCGTGGCAGAGGAAGTTGCTACATGCATGCAATACATAGAGAATAATACTCCCTACCCCACCCCCCCGGCCTTAACTCTGGGAGATTTTAACAGCTGCTGAATTAAATAAAGTTCTGCCCACATATCAACAATATATATCATGTGCCACAAGAGGCGACAAGGCATGAATTTAAATAACAGTTATCTAGCATACAGTAAACCCCCACTAAGCACAGCTGACCACAACATCATTCATCCAGTGCCCGCCTACCGAACAGTACTTCAAAGGGAGGGCACGGCTACAAAACTATAGAATAAAGAATCTGTGGAAACCCTGCTGGACTGCTATCAATGCACTGAGCAGAAGCAGCCTAGAGGAGGCTACTGACATCGTCACTGACTATATACTTTTCTGTGAAGACATAATCATACCCAAAAAAACTGTCAAAGTATTTCTAATTAAAAAAAATCTTGAATGACAAAGAATCTGAAAAACACACTTAACCTGAAGAAAAGAGCCTTTACCTCTGGCAACAGGACTGAGGTTTAACTCATTCAGGTGAGGCTGTACAAAGAAAGGGTCTATAAAGAGAAAGTGGAAAAGCTTTTCCAAGAGGACAAAGCTAGAGATACCCAGATAGGTGTCAAAACAATGGCTGGTCTCTGGTAATCACTGGCCTCCATCCTACCTAAGTTGGGAGGAATATGTAGAGTTTGCAGAGAGACTGAACAGACTTTACTGCAGGTTTGATCAGTACAGCTTCACACTGGAGATGGAAGAGTGCTCCATTCTTCTATCATAAGCAGCACCGATTTAGAGTTTCATCCGAGAGAGGTGGAGAGGGTACTCAGCAGAACAAACCCCAGTAAAGCGCCAGGTCCAGACAACATCAGTGGATGGCTACTGAAACTCTGCTGTAGACAACTGTCAGAGGTTTTCTGTCGACTCTTCAACCGCTCTATCTGAACATTCCATACCAACCATTTGGAAAACGACCAATTCCGAAGAAAACCAATCCCACCTGCAATTGTGCCTACCGTCCTGTAGCTCTAACATCGCTGGTAATAAGTCCTCCTACCACAGCTACAGGTGATGGTAAGTGTGCTCACTGACCCACTCCAGTTTGCTTATAGGTTGAAAAGAAATGTGGATGATGCAGTACTAACATTACTACAGCATACCTGTGCACACCAGGAGAGGCCCAGATCATTTGTTAGGATGTTTTTTGTGGACTTCTCCAGTACATTTAACACCATGCAACCCCATCTCATGGGCTACAAGCTCCAGCAAATGAATGTAAATCCTTACCTCATAGACAGACATCAAAAGGTGAGATATAGTGGTTATATGAGCACCAACAGGCAAATATCAACTTGAGTACTAAAGGGCTCAGTGATCTCACCGGTCTTCTTCACATTGTGCACAGACAGCTGCAGAAGCTCACACTCAGGCATGCAGTACATCAAGTACTCAGATGACGCACACATCATTGACACTACCAACTCAGATGACAGCTTCAATGAGGAAATCAATACATTTGCTGAATGGTGCACAAACAACTATCTGGACTTGAACCCCATTAAAACTAAAGAAATAGTAGTGGACTTTAGAAAACAACAGCACACTATCCCAACCCTGGATAGAGCGTGTTGGAGGATACAAGTACCTCAGCACAACTGTAGATAATAAAATTACCTTTAAGACCAATGAAGAATAAGTAGTGAAATCATTGGCCAGGAGCAAGAATCACTCAGCAGCATCCATAAGAGACGGACAATAAAGAAGGCTCAACAAATAGTAGAGGACATTACACATACACTTCACACACACTACACTTTCATGCCATCTGGACACCGCTACAGGCCCCTATCCATCAGCACCAGGAGAGCCTTATCCAGTTTAGTGCCTTTCTCCATTCACCTCCTCAATACCCAACTTTGAATATATAGTATGCATAGCACATTTGACAGTAAAAACAGTCAGTTCTATTATGTGTATTTGTAGTTTAAATTACATGCATTAAGTCTTAGTATTTATTATCTATTGTGAGTATCTAGTATTGTGTTTAACTACGTATATGTAGTGTGGTGTTGTGTATCTTAAGCTCTGTGATGTTGCCCTTACTGCTGCACAAAGTGAATTGAACCGAATAAAGAACCATTAAATAGTCTTATAATAGCAGGATAGCAGCTGTCCTTCAACCTGGAGGTACATACTCCACCCCCATCTTGTGGTGGGGGTGGAAGAGAGAAGGTTGGCATTGGAAGGGTCTTTAATTGTACTGATTCCATTTTGGAAGTAGTGAGAAGTGTAGACAGAGTCTATAGAGGGGAGGTTGGTTTCTGTGATACACTGAGCTGACCCCTTAACTCTCTTCAGTTTCTTGTCACAGGCTGAGCAGTCGTCATACCAAACCGGGATGCATCCAGGATGCTTTCTGTGGTGCATCGATAAAAATTGGTAACGCCCCACCCACTCATGCTCAATGGCTCAGAGACATTATGTCCTGTTTAGACCTTGAAAAGATTCATTATTCACTTCTTAATTCGGACATAAAGTTCCAAAAGGTGTGGGGAACGTTTCTTAAATATTTTCTTAATTCCTGTTTAGATTAAGGGTGCATACCTCCCTTTTTTCTTTTGCATTTAAATCCCTTACTTCCAGCTTCTTACGGTTCAGATTTTTTTTTATGTGTAAGCATATTATATTCTAGGTAGTAGGCAATATACCTTCCTTTTATAAATATAGCTCTGTGGTGATAAAAGTTCTGATTAACTTTTTTATATACCGTAAGGTTGGCTTGGAGTTGGGTAGTGGGAGGGTGGGGTGGTAACTAACTTTATGCGATTCTACTATGGGTGCTTTTTCTTGATTGTTATGAACTGTACATTTGATATGTTTGTTTTACACTGTATAAAGTTCTTTTTTGGCCTTTTTTTGTTTTGTTGCATTGTAGAAACTCATTAAAAATTAATTAAGAAAAATTGGTAAGAGTTGATGGGGACGTACCTAATTTCTTTAGCCTCCCGAGGAAGTAGAGGCGTTGGTGAGCTTTTTTGGCCATGGCATCAATATGATTGGACCAGGACATACTGTTGGAGATAGCCACTCTGAGGAACTTGATGCCCTCAACTTCAGTACCATTGATGTAATCAGCAGTATGTGCATCACCCCCTTCTTGAAGTCAGTGTCCAGCCATTCTTTGGTGACATTGAAGGAAAGGTTGTTGTCATAACACTATTTCACTATCGCCTTTCTGTACTCTGACTTATTATTTGAGATGGCCCGTTGCAGTGGTATCATCTGCAAACTTGTAGATGGAATTACAGAAGAGTCTGGCCACAAATTCACGGGTGTACAGGGAGTAGAGTAGGGGGCTGAGGACAAAGCCTTGTGCAGCACTAGTGTTGAGAATAATTGTGTGAAGTTGCCGCTGCCTGTCTTTACTGTTTGAAGTTGGTAGGCCAGAAAGTCAAGAATCCAGTTGCAAAGGGAAATGTTAACTCCCAGCTCCTAGTGTTTGGAGATGAGTTTGCTTGGAATTATTGTATTAAAGGCAGACCTGGAGTCAATTAAAAACTAGCCTGATTATAGGTGCCTTTACTATCCAGATCTTCCAGAGAGGAATATAGGGCCATGGAAATGGTGTCTGCTGTAGAGGTGGGTGAATTGCAGTGAGTTGAGGTTGTCTGGAAAGCTGGAGATGATGCATGCCATGAGGCACTCCGTGATGGTGGATGTCAGAACCATTGGGCAGTAGTTATTAAGGCATATTACTTGTTTTTCTTGGGTACTGGCATGATAGCGGTCTTCTTAATGCAGGTGGGAACCTCAGATTGTTCTTTGCAGCATAATGTATTATGGGGCACCATGGTAACGTAGTGTTAGAGCTGTGCTATTACAACTCAGGGCCAGCCTTCTGTAAGGAGTTTGTGCATTCTCCCTATTCAGAGTAAGTTTATTTATATCACTCACGGTACATATATGTCGCCACGTACAGCTCTGAGATCTGTTTACTGAGATACAGCGCAGAACAGGCCCTTCCAGCTCTTCGAACCATGTTGACTAGCAGTCCTTCTATTTAATAGCCTAATCACGGGACAATCTACAGTGACCAATTAACCTACCAACAGGTATGTCTTTGGACTGTGGGAGGAAACTGGAGCACCCTGAGGAAACCCACATGGTTACAGGAGAATGTGCAAACTCCTTACAGGCAGAGGCAGGAATTAAATGTGGATTGCTAGTACTGCAAAGCGTTGTGCAAACCATTTAGCTACTGTGCCGCCACAAGATTCATCTTCTTTGGGCATTCACAGTGCAGACAAGAAACACAATAGGATCAACGAAAGACCACACCCAACAGGATGGACAGATAACCAGTGTGCAAAAGACAATAAACTGAAAATACAAGAAGAAATAATAATAAATAAGCAATAGATATTGGGAACATGAGATGAAGAGTCCTGGAAAGTAAATCCATAGATTGTGGGAACAGTTATTAATGGGATGAGTGAACTTGAGTGGAGTTATCCCCTCTAGTTCAAAAGCCTGGTGGTGTGAGTCCTGAGGCTCCTGTACCTTCTTCCTGATGGTGGCAGCGAGAAGAGAGTGTTGCCTGGATGGTGGGGGGGAGGGGTGTGCTTGATGATAGATCTTTCCTGTGACAGCACTGCTTGTAGATGTGCAGAGCCTTTATCTGTGATGGACTGGGCTGTATCTACTACTTTTTGTAGGTTTTTCCATTCAAAAGCATTGTTGTTTCCATACTTGGCCATGATGCAACTGGTCAATATATTCTGCATCACACAACTATAGATATTTGTCAAAGTTCTAAGTGACATGCCGAATCTTCACAAACTTCAAAGTAGAGACACTACCATGCTTAATAATGGCTGGATCCAGGATAAATAATCTGAAATAATAACACTAAGGAATTTAAAGTTGCTGACTCTCTCCACCTCTCATCTCATGAAGAGGACTGGCTGATGGACCTCTGGTTTCCTCCTCCTGAAGTTAATAATCAGCTCTTTGGTCTTGCTGACATTCAGTGAGAGAATGTTATTGTGGCACCATTCAGCCAGATTTTCAGTCTCCTTTCTCAATGCTGATCGGTCACAACCTTTGATTCAGCCAATGACACTGGTGTCATCAGCAAACTTAAATAAGGCTTTGGAGCCACAGTTGTCATCACAGTTATAACTATAAAGCAGTTAGGTCAGGGGCCGAGGCACACAGCCTTTTGAGTGCATGGATTTCCTTCCACAGTCCAAAGATGTACTGGTTAGGTTAACTGGTCATTGTAAATTGTCCTGTGGTTAGGGTAGGGTTAAACAGTAGGTTGCAAGATGACACAGCTCGTTGGGGTGGAGGGGTCTGTTCTGTGCTGTATTTCTAAATATGTAAGTAAAGAAAATAAATTACAAGTATGGCAAACATAAGTTAGCAAACTTAAATGAATATAAATTATGCAACTTACAGGAGAAAATAAACATTGCAGTTTTAATTTAAATACAAAGAACTGAGGTCCTAGGTTGAATTAGGATTTTTTTGGGTTAGTTCAAGACTTGCTGGCAGTGTGGAAGAAGATGTTGTTGAACCTTGAGGTTGGATCTTCAGTTTCCTATACCTCCTGCCTGATGGCAGCAGCGAGAAGAGGGCACAGCCCGGATGATAAGAGGGTTGGGTCCTTGTTGATGGATGTCCCTTTCCTGAGACATCACATCTTGTGCACATTCTTGCTGGGTGGGGAGAGCTGTACCCATGGTGGAACTGGCTGGGTCCACCACTCTGTCAGCTGCTGCTTCCTGCACTTTGGATTTTCCATACCAACTGTGATGGAACCAGTCAGAATGTTTTCCACCTGGGGTGGCAGAGTTGAATACTTAGTCTGCACTGGGTATTTCAGTTTGACTTTTCTCCTGTACAGAGTGAAATTTAGAAAATAAATTCATCTGTCTGACTTCTGGTTGTAGGTCATAACCAGAAACTTTGACTGTCCTTTTCCCTCCATAGATGCTGCCTGAGCTGCTGGTCTCCTCCAGCATTTTGTGTATAAGGGTTTAAATTTACCCACTGTCGTGAGAGAATGCTATTAGAGCTGTCAGTAGGTGGAGCTCCCATCCTGAGTAAGGCAACCCAATCAGCCATGTTAGAACTTCTTGTAGTCCACAGCTTTACTTTACCATACGGTAAATATTCCTCATCATCGTCGTTGTCATGGCTATCCCTCGAGGTCGAGGATGATGGTCTTCGTTCCGTTTCCACAGAGTGAAGACACCTGTGCGTGTATTTGTTTAACATGTACTTGATGTTGCACTCCAAGAAGCACACGATACTTCACAAATCAACCAAATGATTCCAAAGGCATGGAAACCACGATTATTGGAGCTGATGGATTTCTTGCAGCCTTCATCCACCTTCACACCCGCTGAGTTTGAAGTAACTTTGTCCGCTGAGTTTGAAGTAACTTTGTCCTCCTCATAGACCTGTAGAGAAAACACTGGCATGTTTTTCTTGATGTCCTTTTTTCTAGTCATCCTGAACATGCTAGTTTTGGTATCTAAGCCCAGTGGAAATTTGTGTATGAAACTCACGAGATGAATGTCAGCATGTTGTTCAGCAATGGGAAAATTGTAGCTGAGCCTGTTTTCACCCAGGGCTCTTCCAAGCCTGTCCCCACACATAGCACTTCTGTTACCCACTGATTAACATCTTGTGGCAAAGGACTGAATATGGAATAAACATTTAGGTTATTAATCATATCTTCATTTAAAGCATCCTACGGAATGTGATATTGTTTATTATTTTAAAATTATTATTGATTTACCAAAAAGCATTAGTTTTCTCTTTGCCGGTGTGCTGAACATTATAAGTCTAGTTCCAGCTACATGGCCAGAGTCCAAAACCTAATCTCATGCAGTAATTGCACTGGTTCTAATTTAAACAAGTGAGGGAAACTAATGCATGTACAAATTAAGTCCCAGTTCTTGGGTAAAGTATTTGCCTGTCCATTTGCCCATTACTGAAGCAGAAAAAATCAACAACATCTCTGGGGAAACCACCACTCTCTGTGTACAAAAACTTGTCTCTCACATCTCCTTTGAAATTACGCCCTCTTATCTTCAATGGATGCCCTCTGGTATGACATTTCAACCCTGGGAGAAAGATGCTGCCTGCTCTATCTGTGCCTCTCATAATCCTATAAACCTCTATCAGATCTCCCCTCATCTCCGCTGCTCTAGAGAAAACTTTGTCTAATCTTGTCAAACCTTTTGTTATAGCACATGCCCTCCAATCCAGGCAGCATCCTGGTAAACCTGTTCAGCACCCTCTCCAAAGCCTTGACATCCTTCCTATACAGGGCAACCAGAACTGTATGCAGTACTCCAGAAGCAGCCTAACCAGAGTTTTATAAAGCAGCAACATAACTTCCTGAATTTTGAACTCAGTGACTTGCCTAATAAGGGCAAGCATGCTGTGTGTCTTCTTTATCAAACTGTGTAACCACTTTCAGTGAGCTATGAGCTTGGACCCAAAGATCCCTCTGCTCTTCAGCACTGAGTGCTGAACATCTAAAGAGACGAGTACAAGAGCGTAGTTCCTTGAAAGTGACAGCATGAATAGACAGGGTGATGAAGAAGGCAAATACCATGCTTGCCTTCGTCTGCTTAGCATTGGTTAGAACATTTGGGGTACCGTGTAACAGTTGTACTAAATGTTAGCGAGACAGTGCTTGGAATATCGTGTGTTGTACAGCTAGCTCAGTAATTTAGAACGGGCGCAGAAAAGACTTGCAAGTAACTCTAAAGTGATCTGAAGAGTTATAAGAAGGGACTGGATAAACTGGGACATTTTCCCCTGGAATGAAGGAGGCTGCGCGTGGCCTTAAAGAGGTTTCTAAACTCATGAAGGGGCAGAGATAGGATAGATAACCAGTCTAATCCTCAGGATAGGAAAATCTAAAACTAGAGGGTATAGATTTCAGGTGAGAGGGGAAAGGTTTAAAGGGGATTTGAGGAAGAGGATGGTGGGTATGTGGAACGAGCTGCTAGAGGAAGCAGTAGAGGTGGGTACAGTTACAATGTATAAATGACATTTGGACAGGCACATGCATGGAAAAGGTTTAGAGCAGAATTTCCCAACCTTTTTTTATACCATGCATCCCTACCATCCCTATTTGCTGCTCTGTGATGTTTGCTACGCTCTTTGCTACACTAAGGCTGAAGCTGTGGCCCCGCACTGGGCTTCGTGTCTGAGGGCTCCGTGATGTTTTACTCTGCTGTGTGATGAACTGAGACTGTGGGCCTGCTCCGGCTGCTCTGGGCTTTGTGTCTGAAGGCTCCGTGATGTTTTACTCTGCTGTGTGATGAACTGAGACTGTGGGCCTGCTCCATCTGCACTGGGCTTTGTGTCTGAAGGCTCCGTGATGTTTTACTCTGCTGTGTGATGAACTGAGACTGTGGGCCTGCTCCATCTGCTCTGGGCTTCGTGTCTCTGGACTCACTTCATTCTGATTGTGCTGTTACTTGCTTTTATTGTTTGCGTGATTTGTATTTTTTTCTCTCTGCACATGGGATGTTTGTTGGTTTTAAAAAATTTTTTTTTCAGGTTTCTTGTTTTATGACTAAGGAGACAAACCTCAAGGTTATATAATTGATGCATACTTTGACAATAAGTGTACTTTGAACTTTGAACATCACTGAGGAGTCCATGGACCCCAGGTTGGGAACCCCTGGTTTAGAAGGATATGGGCCAAACACAGAGAAATAGGATTAACTTAGATAGGTATCTTGATTGAGATGGATGAATTAGGCTGAAGGGACTGTTCCCATGCTGTATAACTATGAATCCAATTAACAGCCTGAAACATTAACTATTTATTCCCCTCTAACGATGCTGTCTGAGCTGCTGAGTTCCTCCAGTCTTTGTGTGTTTTACTCTGGATCTCCAGCATCTGCAGAATCTCTTGTGTTTATTAGTTGTTTTATCAGGCTTTTCAATGTTTGTAATTGAATATACATTTGAGATACATATTTTGCAGGCATTTAAGTAAAATGTTTTAAAAATCCAATAGAATTTATGAAAACTACGATGCTGAGATGCATCCTAGGATGCACTGGGACACATCATCAGTGACGTAAACCGGGGTCATTGAGTGTTTTGAGCCTTTCAACATCAGACACTCTAACCCAGATGACCCAGCCAGGTTTGATCTCCTTACTTGATCACTTTATCTCCTTACTTGCCCATCATCTCCCTCTGGTGCTCCTCCTGCTTCTCTTCCTTCCGTGGTCTTCTATCCTGTCGTATCAGATTTCCCCTCCTCAAGCCCTGTATCTCTTTCACCAATCAACTTCTCAGCTCCTAATTTCACCCCTCCCCTCTCTGTGTCTCATCTTCCTCTCCTCCCCCCCCCCCCCCCCACCCCACCTTCTTACCTGACTTCTCTTTCTTTCCAGCCCTGGCGTGGGGTCTCCGCATGAAACGTCGACTGTTTACTCTTCTGCATAGATGCTGTCCGGCCAGCTGAGTTCCTCCAGCATTTTGTGTGTATTGTTTTGAGTTGGTTCTCTCTTTTTCTGGGTTTTCCCACAAATATTTCTATTCATTGAGTTATTTTTAGCATTAAAACAATATTGATAGAAGCACTTCCACAACAGTAAATGCAAACACAATAGAGTACAACCATTCTTCACAGATTATCCCTTTTAACTCCACTTTGATTGTGATGAATCCACATTACATCATTGATACACCACTTCCCTCAACTCTATTCAGGGCCCCAAACAGTCCTTCCAGGTGAGGCCATGGAGTCGGGTTAGGTGGAGTGGAGAAGAGGTAGATTTGGAGCTTATTCACCGAAACTGAAGGCGAGGTTTGATTGATCTAAGCATCAAGCCGATTTGGAAAGGTTGGGAATAGGCCAAAGTGTGGCGACAGAGTCCAGGCCCAGAACATATTGATGCAACAGGGCTCAGGTCCTAGTGTGAGGAACGATCTGACGTTTGGACGATTTAAACGTCAGGCCAGATGGATTGAAAAGTTGAAAATTGGTCTGGTTCTGCTCGCAGCTCCGCAACATTTATTCTGCTCTATGCTACACTGTGGCTAAAGCTGTGGGCCTGCTCTGGGCTTTATGTCTGAGGGCTCCGCAATGTGATGAACTGAGACTTGAGATTGTGGGCCTGCTCCATCTGCTCTCGGCTTTGTGTCTGAAGGCTCCGAGATGTTTTACCTCGCTGTGTGATAAACTGAGGCTGTGGGCCTGCTCCATCTGCTCTGGGCTTTATGTCTGAGGGCTCCGCAATGTGATGAACTGAGACTTGAGACTGTGGGCCTGCTCCATCTGCTCTCGGCTTTGTGTCTGAAGGCTCCGTGATGTTTTACTCTGCTGTGTGATGAACTGAGACTGTGGGCCTGCTCCATCTGCTCTGGGCTTTGTGTCTGAAGGCTCAGTGATGTTTTACTCTGCTGTGTGATGAACTGAGACTGTGGGCCTGCTCCATCTGCTCTGGGCTTCGTGTCTGAGGGCTCCGTGATGTTTTACTCTGCTGTGTGATGAACTGAGGCTGTGGGCCTGCTCCATCTGCTCTGGGCTTTGTGTCTGAAGGCTCCGTGATGTTTTACTCTGCTGTGTGATGAACTGAGGCTGTGGGCCTGCTCCATCTGCTCTGGGCTTCGTGTCTGAGGGCTCCGTGATGTTTTACTCTGCTGTGTGATGAACTGAGACTGTGGGCCTGCTCCATCTGCTCTGGGCTTCGTGTCTGAAGGCTCCGTGATGTTTTACTCTGCTGTGTGATGAACTGAGACTGTGGGCCTGCTCCATCTGCCCCGGGCTTCGTGTCTGAAGGCTCAGTGATGTTTTACTCTGCTGTGTGATGAACAGAGACTGTGGGCCTGCTCCATCTGCTCTGGGCTTCGTGTCTGAGGGCTCCGTGATGTTTTACTCTGCTGTGTGATGAACTGAGACTGTGGGCCTGCTCCGGCTGCTCTGGGCTTCGTGTCTGAGGGCTCCGTGATGTTTTACTCTGCTGTGTGATGAACTGAGACTGTGGGCCTGCTCCATCTGCCCTGGGCTTCGTGTCTCTGGACTCACTTCATTCTGATTGTGCTGTTACTTGCTTTTATTGTTTGCGTGATTTGTATTTTTTTCTCTCTGCGCATGGGATGTTTGTTGGTTTTTAAAAAAATTTTTTTTTCAGGTTTCTTGTTTTATGACTAAGGAGACAAACCTCAAGGTTATATAATTGATGCATACTTTGACAATAAGTGTACTTTGAACTTTGAACATCACTGAGGAGTCCATGGACCCCAGGTTGGGAACCCCTGGTTTAGAAGGATATGGGCCAAACACAGAGAAATAGGATTAACTTAGATAGGTATCTTGATTGAGATGGATGAATTAGGCTGAAGGGACTGTTCCCATGCTGTATAACTATGAATCCAATTAACAGCCTGAAACATTAACTATTTATTCCCCTCTAACGATGCTGTCTGAGCCGCTGAGTTCCTCCAGTCTTTGTGTGTTTTACTCTGGATCTCCAGCATCTGCAGAATCTCTTGTGTTTATTAGTTGTTTTATCAGGCTTTTCAATGTTTGTAATTGAATATACACATGAGATACATATTTTGCAGGCATTTAAGTAAAATGTTTTAAAAATCCAATAGAATTTATGAAAACTACGATGCTGAGATGCATCCTAGGATGCACTGGGACACATCATCAGTGACGTAAACCGGGGTCATTGAGTGTTTTGAGCCTTTCAACATCAGACACTCTAACCCAGATGACCCAGCCAGGTTTGATCTCCTTACTTGATCACTTTATCTCCTTACTTGCCCATCATCTCCCTCTGGTGCTCCTCCTGCTTCTCTTCCTTCCGTGGTCTTCTATCCTGTCGTATCAGATTTCCCCTCCTCAAGCCCTGTATCTCTTTCACCAATCAACTTCTCAGCTCCTAATTTCACCCCTCCCCTCTCTGTGTCTCATCTTCCTCTCCTCCCCCCCCCCCCCCCCCCCACCCCACCTTCTTACCTGACTTCTCTTTCTTTCCAGCCCTGGCGTGGGGTCTCCGCATGAAACGTCGACTGTTTACTCTTCTGCATAGATGCTGTCCGGCCAGCTGAGTTCCTCCAGCATTTTGTGTGTATTGTTTTGAGTTGGTTCTCTCTTTTTCTGGGTTTTCCCACAAATATTTCTATTCATTGAGTTATTTTTAGCATTAAAACAATATTGATAGAAGCACTTCCACAACAGTAAATGCAAACACAATAGAGTACAACCATTCTTCACAGATTATCCCTTTTAACTCCACTTTGATTGTGATGAATCCACATTACATCATTGATACACCACTTCCCTCAACTCTATTCAGGGCCCCAAACAGTCCTTCCAGGTGAGGCCATGGAGTCGGGTTAGGTAGAGTGGAGAAGAGGTAGATTTGGAGCTTATTCACCGAAACTGAAGGCGAGGTTTGATTGATCTAAGCACCAAGCCGATTTGGAAAGGTTGGGAATAGGCCAAAGTGTGGCGACAGAGTCCAGGCCCAGAACATATTGATGCAACAGGGCTCAGGTCCTAGTGTGAGGAACGATCTGATGTTTGGACGATTTAAATGTCAGGCCAGATGGATTGAAAAGTTGAAAATTGGTCTGGTTCTGCTCGCAGCTCCGCAACATTTATTCTGCTCTATGCTACACTGTGGCTAAAGCTGTGGGCCTGCTCTGGGCTTTATGTCTGAGGGCTCCGCAGTGTGATGAACTGAGACTTGAGACTGTGGGCCTGCTCCATCTGCTCTCGGCTTTGTGTCTGAAGGCTCCGAGATGTTTTACCTCGCTGTGTGATGAACTGAGGCTGTGGGCCTGCTCCATCTGCTCTGGGCTTTGTGTCTGAAGGCTCCGTGATGTTTTACTCTGCTGTGTGATGAACTGAGACTGTGGGCCTGCTCCATCTGCTCTGGGCTTTGTGTCTGAAGGCTCCGTGATGTTTTACTCTGCTGTGTGATGAACTGAGACTGTGGGCCTGCTCCATCTGCTCTGGGCTTTGTGTCTGAAGGCTCCGTGATGTTTTACCTCGCTGTGTGATGAACTGAGGCTGTGGGCCTGCTCCATCTGCTCTGGGCTTTGTGTCTGAAGGCTCCGTGATGTTTTACTCTGCTGTGTGATGAACTGAGACTGTGGGCCTGCTCCATCTGCTCTGGGCTTTGTGTCTGAGGGCTCCGTGATGTTTTACTCTGCTGTGTGATGAACTGAGACTGTGGGCCTGCTCCATCTGCTCTGGGCTTCGTGTCTGAGGACTCGCTTCGTTCTAAATGCTATTTTCTTGCTTTAATTGTTTGCTTGATTTGTTTCTTTTTCACTCTACACATTGGGTATTTATCTTTTCTTAAAAAATGGGTTTCTTCACAAACGAGAAAATCTGCAGATGCTAGAAATCCAAGGAACACACATCCTGCCGAAGGATTCGGGCTGGAATGTCAACTGAACTTTTTTCCATAGATGCTGCCTGGCCTGCTGGGCTCCCAGTGTGGCCTCCTGTGCATTGGTGAGACCCGACATAGATTGGGAGACCACTTCGCCCAGCATCTTCGCTCCGTCCGCCAGAACAAGCGGAATCTCCCAGTGGCCACTCATTTTTATTCCACTTCACATTCCCATTCCAATATGTCCATCCATGGCTTCCTGCACTGTCATGATGAGGCCACACTTAGGTTGGAGGAATAACACCTTGTATTCCGTCTGGGTAGACTCCAAACTGATGACATGAACATCGATTTCTTAAACTTCTGGTAATTTGCCCTGAACCCACCCCCTCCCCATTTCCCTTCACCTTTTCCTCTCTCACCTTATCTCCTTGCCCACCCATTGCCTCCCTCTCCCCACTTTTCTTTCTTCCATGGCCTTCTCTTTCACCAATTTACTTCCCAGTTCTTTACTTTATCCCTCCCCCTCCAGGTTTCATCCATCACCTGTGTTACCTCTCTCCTCCCCCTGCCCCCCATCTTTTAAATCTACTCCTCAGCATTTTTTCCTCCGGTCCTGCTGAAGGATCTCGGCCCAAAATGTTGACTGTACTTTTTTCCCATAGATGCTGCCTGGCCTGCTGAGTTCCTCCAACATTTTGTGTGTGTCGCTCTTTTGGGTTTCTTGTTTTGTTGTTGCCTGTAAGGAGTTGAGTCTCAAGATTGTATAATGTATGCATACTTTGAAATAACTACTTTGAACTTCGAACCTGGACCCATTGATTTGGGTTATCATGTTCAAGGAAATATGGACTTGGACCCTGATGGGTCTCTGTTCAGCAGTATTACTGGTGCCCTCCTGTTTATGGCACAGAGCCTGACCCTCCAAAATGAATCAGTTTACATTTGACAGGAATAAATTTCATCTGCTGATGCTCCGCCCTACTTTTCACCTGATCTATATCGTATTGTAGCCTTGGACAACCTCCCTCCCTGTTTGCAACCTCTGCCATTTTTCTGCACTAACATTAGAAACATAGAAAATAGGTCCAGGAGTAGGCCATTCGGCCCTTCGAGCCTGCACCGCCATTCAGTGTGATCATGGTACCTCCTTTCTCTCCATACCCCCTGATCCCTTTAGCCACAAGGGCCATATCTAACTTCCTCTTAAATATAGCTAATGAACCGGTCTCAACTGTTTCCTGTGGCAGAGAATTCCACAGATTCACCACTCTCTGTGTGAAGAAGTTTTTCCTCATCTCGGTCCTAAAAGGCTTCCCCTTTATCCTTAAACTGTGACCCCTCGTTCTGGACTTCCCCCAACATCGGAAACAATCTTCCTGCATCTAGCCTGTCTAATCCCTTTAGAATTTTATACGTTTCAATAAGATCCCCCCTCAATCTTCTAAATTCCAGTGAGTATAAGCCTAGTCGATCCAGTCTTTCTTCATATGAAAGTCCTGCCATCCCAGGAATCAATCTGGTGAACCTTCTCTGTACTCTCTCTATGGCAAGAATGTCTTTCCTCAGATTAGGGGACCAAAACTGCACACAATATTCTAGATGCGGTCTCACCAAGGCCTTGTACAACTGCAGTAGAACCTCCCTGCTCCTGTACTCAAATCCTTTTGCTATGAATGCCAACATGCCATTTGCCTTTTTCACCGCCTGCTGTACCTGCATGCCCACCTTCAATGACTGGTGTACAATGACACCCAGGTCTTGTTGCATCTCCCCTTTTCCTAATCGGCCACCGTTCAGATAATAATCTGTTTCCCTGTTCTTGCAACCAAAGTGGATAACCTTACATTTATCCACATTAAATTGCATCTGCCATGAATTTGCCCACTCACCTAACCTAT